>NW_009195828.1:0-52461 GCF_000690835.1 Fulmarus glacialis | reverse complement strand
TATTACTATTATTATTTTATCTATTTTTAAAATTGGTCTCATTCCCCTCCTTTTTTCCATTCTGCAGTTGAATCCTAAAGTACATTAGTAATTGCCATGTTTTAAAAGAAATAAATAAACGAATGCATTCATTGTCAAAAAAATTTTTGTACATCTTTCCTACTAAAATGATGCTAGTACTTGTTTTGAGTCCAATAATTTTTAATCGTTTTGAATTTCATGTCCTATTTACATCCCAGGACATTTTTAAGTTTGTATTTACAATGTTTCTCTTACTGCACAGAAGTAGCATGAAAAGTAGTAAGGGACTTAAATTTTGCAGATGTTCCTCTGCCAAAGTGGGCTCCAGATATTAGCACTGTATAGCAGTTTTCAGATAGTTGGAAACCATCTGCTTCTGTTTCTTACCCCTCCTCCTCTCATACATTTAAAAAATATCTGATATTCATATTTTAATTCAACAACTGTTGCTTCAAGATACTCACTAAATAGATGTGCAATAAACATTAACCTATGCAACACTTTTCTTCCGTACTCTCCACTTACTCAAATTCTTCATATTGATTTTTTAAATTATTCAGCTTGTTCTTATGTGCAGTAATTTGTTGAATCAATTTAGGTTTAATTTCTTATTACAGTCCCATAAATCTTCTATGTGCTGCTTTGCCTTAGTAATATTGACTCTGTGCAAACAATTCAGGGCCTTTAGACGTTTTTCAATATTCATCACTTTAAACATGATTAAAATTTTTCCCTCAGATCCTTATTTCTGAGACCTGAAATTTAGGCAATAACCTATTTAGGGCTCAGAATATTTCTTTCATTTCAAATATTGATGCAGCTGATTCAGGCACCTCGAGCAAGTGAGAGAGCATGAAACACATTGTTCTCAGTATATCGCATGCCACGCTTCTATTGGTTTTGCATACTCAATTTCCTCTCTCTCACTAGAAAAATAGTGAGAAGGGCATTTTTTGAATCCTTTTAATTGTACAGCTGAATGCTGCTGATTTTTCACCTTGATGGATTACAAAAAGAAGGGAGAGAACTTTTTAATCCTTAACAGAATCTATTCCCTGATCCCTCGAATTTCAGGCAGTTTGCTATTCCCCAGAATGTCTACACATTTCTCCTTTGGTTGGATGTCGCTGTCCTGTGCAAAGCTCTATGAGGTCAGAAGTAGCATCCTTTGCAGGCTGATAGAGCCATAAGAGCTGTAAGGATCAGATTTGTGGATTCCATGTGTGAATAGCTGTAATCTATAGGTGCTTGCTGCACATATGCACAAGAAGAAAGGTATTTCCATACCTTCTTATTACATGTAGAGGCAGTTGTGGGAATGCCTGGAGTTTGACCACATCACCGTGTGCATGCCCACGAAGAGACATTAAAACTACCAGAGCAGACTGTGCTGCCTAAGTCATCTTCTCTAAGAATACCATGAACTAGATGGCAGCCTTTTGTAGGTGGAATTCATCCACGATTTACAATAGCAAATGCCTCCTCCTTCCTTCACCAACCCTTACCCCTGACCTCTGTATGCTTCAGTGCATAAAGTGAGAAAGCAGGAGTGCATTCAGTCTGACCAGGATTGATTCTGCTTGGCTACAGCTTGCCAGTTATCTGAACCTTTAATTTGTTTATTCATAAGTTCTTACTTTTCCTCTACTGCTTCCTTTGAAGAGCATGGAATATCGGTGATCTTAAAAAGTAGTTGCGTATGAATTCTCAAGAAAAAAATTAATGATCTTTTGAACAGTTGTATACTGCTTCTGACTTCACAGACATGCAAAAATCTAATTGGTGGTTTTGATGGCTCAAGGAAGATAAGACTTTTACCTAATTGTATCTTGAGTTTGACTGCTAGGTAAAGATGAGCACTGATTGAAGCCTATAAAGAATTCATAAACTTATTAAGAAAAGATCATTATAAGCTTTTTTTTTGGTTCTACTTTTTCTAATTGAGCATTTAAAATCCTCTAAGTGCTGTATAAACAGTAGGTAAGTGATCTTCATACACTGCGCTTCCCTGAACTATATAGCCCCACTTTATGGATATAGAAAATCAGAAGAAGGGATCCCCTGAAGACAGGGATTTTTGATACAGTTTTTTTTATTTGCATTTCTAAAACAAGAAAGATTTCGTTCCAACTGCAGGTACATCTGAGTATTACAGATTTTTCTAATACCTTTTGAACTCATGCAGATTTTTGTTCTGCACAATATTCTGTTGAAGTAAGTTCATGCTGTATGAAGGAAGAATTCCAGACATTCATTCTGCATATATTCTGACCTTTAGTTTTCTACCTTTTAACCGTATGCAATCCCACCTTCTTGTTTTATGACAGATTGCTTTCTTTAAGTGCTTGTGGTGCCAGAACTTTTGGTATCTCTATGAACTGGTTCCTTCAGAGAACCCCAGTGTTGTGTGAAGCATGACTTCTCTTTACAAAGTTGGATTGACTCTTCCTCAGTGTGTCGGATACATCCATGTGCCAATTAATTTTATTCTTGAAACACATTTCTGCTTATTTGTCGCATATGGGTAATGCAGTTCAGGTCTATGGCTCCCCAACTTTCTGCTGGAATCTTTTAAAAAGTTAGCATCACATCAACTACTTTCCAGTCCTCTGGTACACAGGCAGTTTTAAGTAAGATGTTTTACTGCATGGTTGGCAATTCCTAGTGCCCCTATGGAACCTGATGGGTGAATATTATCTGGTCCTAGCAATCCATTATTGTTTGGTTTAGTCCACTTTACCAATATGTTCTGTAATCTCATCTACCAGCCGTCTGCCTATCACTAGTTTTGCATATTTCTCAAGTTGTTTTTTGACCTGTCTTATGTTCCTATCCTGAACTTAAAAGAACTCATGATGCTTTCTGTTTTGTGCATTTCAGTACATCATTACCTCTGCTGCACAGGCATGCAGGCTTTCTTATGGGATTTCTAAAGGGTTGGGTTTTTTTTTCGTCAGAAGTGGTAAGTGCTTGCTCTGTGCCTCCATTAGGGTGGTTTTTAATTGTTCGTGTCACTTACAAAGATTTTTTTGTCTATCCTCTCTTAACAAATCTCATTTTTATGCAACTTTGAAATAAGCATAAGATTTTTTGCCTTTGTAGAGCCTGCAAAGAATATCAAGTGCCAGTACCCTGTGATCACTGTGACAGTAACACTACAAACAAGGTTTTGCACTCAGGACCAGCTGAGTTGTTGCTTCTCCTATTGAGGTTCCCTGTCTAACTTCTCCACAAAGCAGTCATTTATGGTATCTAAGGATTTAGTCTCATCTTCATGACCTGATAGGACATCTGTTCAAACTACATGGGGGTAAGTGCAGTATCCCATTACCATTGTGTTTCCTTGCCCTCTCAGCCTCTTTGCTGAGATTGACATCATTCGGGATGTCAATCACCTATCAAGCTTATTGTCATGTCCTTATTTCCACTCTGGGCAGGTTTATCAAGACCTATGAGATGGATTGATGCCATGCTGTTGGCTGCAGAGCTGATAGCCCAGGCACAGCTTAGCAGGGGCTGTCAGTAGGTGTTTTCACAGTACTGCTTATTGTTGTCAGAAATACTGCTTTGAGAAGAAAAAGACCTGATAAAGGAGAGGGTATACAGCATGGAACTTTTCTAGTCAGACTGTCAAGTAGGTGCTGTGCTGCTGTCCATGTGGTATTTCAATTGACCATGTACTCTTGAAATTGTTATTTCAAAAAGCACATCTGGTGACTGTCCCTCTTGTATTCTGGTTTTGGTTTAGTAATTTCATATGACTACTTCATGACTAAATACATGCATGCAAATTTGTATTACACTGTTCGATAACTAACCACGTTTTAAAAAATCCTTAAGGACCTCATGAGGACAGAGTTTCATTAGTGTTAGCACCACCCTAGAGAGACATGCGCCTCCGCAGCTGAAATACAGTTGGTTAACCAAGCTTCGTTTCACAGCAGGATGGTCAGGTCAGCCCACTTCAGAAAGGACCCCTTTTAATTTCTGGAGCTGAAGAATTAGCACACTCTGTGCTAATTAAATTAGCTAATCACTTTAATATCTTCTGGTGTATGACATACAGAGTATGTCCAACATATCACATGATACATCTTTTATAAAATATTAGGTTACTGTATATAAAAAAATCAGGCTAAATAACTTGCTTGTTTTATATATATACATATATATTGCCCACATATACCATGTGGTATTGTTTGAATTAAAATCTAGTCATGGAATTTTTGTTAATGTGTGTAAATTGTACTTCAGATTTTGCTGGCATATACTGACTAAAGTCATGACTGATCACAGAAAATAAAAAGGCTGAAAATAAGTCTAAATTAAAAATATTTAATGACTCATGCAAAATAAACATGACATAATTTCTGTAACTCTGTTAAATTTCAATACGATTTTTTTTGCACAGAAATTCAGCTGCACTAAATGGAAATTTGGATGAGAACTTAGACTTCTTCCCTGTACCTGCTATATTTGGAAGTGTGAACAACATTCATTAATAAAAATATCTGATTAACAATATCCATCAAATATATAATAAAAATATTTGATTAACAACATCCATCAAATATACAGCTTGCATTGCTAGGTACAGGTACAGATATACATACAGACATAGATACAGACGTAGATAAGGACATAGATATAGATATTTAGATATAGATATAGATATGGATATAGATAGATATCATAAAGAATAAAACCTAGTATTTTTATCTCTAAAAAGTTGACTAATAAGATCATTAACTACTAATGATATTACTAATTAGATAACATACCCTTAGGTAAAATCCATGTACACAGCTGTGTTCATATTTACACTTCAAATCAGTTCTAAGGATGGTAAATTAGACAAGGAACTGAACAATATTATTTATATCATGATCTCAACTTAGGACCCCATACTTTTTTGTGCTTGGGAAACACAGATGGGTCTTTCTGTGATTCTTTCACAAATTTTTTTAATTATATGGGAGCAGGTGCATGCTTTATAACTGATTTTCAACTAGAGACATGAAAAACTGATTTCTTAGTAAGCAGTCTTGACCTACTTTTGAATGACTGTACATGAATAATTTCCACATATAGAACTGCGTTTACTTCTTTTTAAATATTCTTTATATGGATATTATGCTGAAGTATTCAGATCTTTTTAATTTTATAAATTAAAACCAAAGCATTTGAGAGAAGAATTCTTTAATATAAAAAACTGAAGAACTGTAAGATAAAATGTAACATAAAAATAAATTTCCACACAAAATTTGAGACAAAACTGTTGAACCGTATTACCTCTATGCAAAACCTATTATCTTTAATCCAGAAAATTGCTCCAGAAAATTGAAAAATTGGAAGCAAATAAAGTCAAGACTAAGATAAACCCCATAATGTTTGTGGACATGTTGTGTTATCCACTGTCTTTTCAGGGAGACGGTATTTGTTGTATTTGTTTCTGAACACGTAAAAGGTGTCACATTGCAATATAAAGCAATCATCTACTTTTCAGTTTTGATTTTTAACATATTACAGTATTGAAATTTAGAACAGAAATAATTGTAGTAATCCTGTGAAATCAATGTGCCTTTCTTGTGTTTTATATCATACTTCATATTGGATACAGCAATTTAATATTTCAGCAATCCTTTGTAAGAAGTAAAATCATATAAACCATTATTTTGTAGTTGAGACTGTAATCTCCATTGTTCTCAATTGAACATACAGATTTAACAAAATTAAAGCACTTGTTCATGAGCTTGCTCACCTAAATATCCATTCTGTATTTAAACATTAATTTAATGTAATGTTATGGATAACTGGACTTGTGTCAGTATGATTTAAGGACTGCCTGTACTGCTGTCTCAGTTGGACTTATCTAGAATAATGTGCTTTATAACAGCTTTTTGTGTTGTACTAAGGGTCTACTGCACATGTAATGGCAACAGAATCAAATGTTTAATATATTGATAATGAATATCCACAGCTAAGAAGCACTGTATAGCTAAAACATCCTAACTAATCAGATACCCAAGGGACATGACACAGTGGAGAATTAGGCACCTAATGAAAATACCAACAAGTCCTCTGAGCACTAAAAGAAAAGGCCAAATAGAAACAAGTGCTTCTTTGATGTATTTTGTAGCCAAACTAATGAAATCTACATGGCTGTATGTAGGATCAGATGACAATTTGGGTGGGTGGTGTATTTCTAATGTAACCAGAGTTTAACATTTAAATTAGTACTTGTCTTCCTTTGTGGTTTGTAACCTTTGACTCAAGAGAAAGAAGTAAATGTGAAAATATCCAAGAGTGTCAGTGACACAGAATTTGCGTCATGATCTTGAGCACATTTGAGAAAATTTAAAAGTATATTCTGTCTTCTCTTTGCTCTACAGAGGAGTCCTGTGAGAATATCTATAAATAAATATCATTTAAGCATTTTTAAATCCATATGTGAGGTAGATGTAACTAAGTGTCAAATGCAGAGGTTAGGCAAAATGTAGGGGTGGACATTAAAATCAGAGGAATGACAAGATTATTTGCTCTCATCGCTCATGATATAGTATCACCGATGTAGGTTAAAACAGCTGTGCTTTTCTTCTGATCAGTTACACACCAACCATTGTAAACCAGTGTGCATGAAGTAAATGTTATGGGTTAACACCATACCTTAACTACAGTGAAGATTTTTAATCGGTTCTAGCCCAGTAAAGAAATAGCTAGCTGAAGTCAAAGTGCCCAGATAGCACACAGTAAATAATAGTGTTCAGTACATTTACTCTGAGAAATTAAACTGCAACATGTAGTCATGTAATCAATGCAGGGGAAAAGTAAACCATCTCTGAAAAGCCATCTGAGATTAAATACCCACTGGTATTTTCACCTTACTGTGAAATGGAAGGGGAAGTTGGAAAGGGTCTTATGCCACACTGCCTGACACCTGTGCTATAGGCATTTCAGAGGGTTTTTACTTCACATTAGCATTGGTCTGAGTGCCTGATAGTCATTGCACTGCCAAAGCTGCTACCCTGGGCTGCCTTTTTGGTTTAGCATCATCTGAAAGAAGTGTGTGCCCTCCAGGAACTGTGAACCAGAGCATATGGGGACGAGCAGGAGATTCACTTCAAAAGTGTACACCTGACCCAAACCAAAATGCTCATGCAGGTACATCTATTGGGACCGGACTGCAGAGGGTATGTGCTGGACTGGGGACATGAAGAGCCCAGCCCCTGTGTTTTCCAGAGCTGTTCTGGGAATTGCTACCTCTCCAAATGTCTGCACTTAACCAGAGCCTGTGGTATTTGCAATACTTCCCTTCTCAGTCATTTCTTGGAAAATGTCTGCTTCTCTTTAGTCCCATATCTGAGTAATTACTGCTATGTGAAATGCACCCAGATCTTACCTCCGAGCAATATGTGCCTGACATTGCTAATTCCTAATGAGGTTGATGGCCACCATGCTGAGTGTCTGCACAAACAACCCCTATTAAAAAATCTGCACCTTGGCTTACTCCATTCACATTCTTCTGTAAGTTGTTGGCCACTGCAAGCTGAAAAATTGTGTCTGAAAAATACATTTGCTGAATAGAAGTCAGGACAACGTGTCTACCCTGAGGGAAAGCTAAGACCTGACTTACTACCTGGAATGAAAAGCACATCCAAGGTGAGTTTAATTCTGACAAATGCAATCATAAGCTGCTTTGATGGGATCTGATCACCTTGCAAGTGGGAAAGTTCGGTAGACTGCTTACAACACTAAAGAAAAATAACCTCTGAATTTTCCATAGCATGAAATATTTTGTGAATAGCTGTAATACCAACAGAGAACCTAGCCTTCTTTTGAAGAGCTGGATTGAGCTGTCAGCCAAAATGTAAGTCATCTTAATAAACAGCAAAAAGTTTGATGGAAATTAACAACAAAGGCAAAAAGGAAAAGAAGAGCAAGAAATGGTGAAATTTCAATGTCTTTTCAATTGTTTGCCAAAGTGACATGGACAGAAAAAGAGCAGGAGTTGGTAACACATCCGAGTTACTCCATACTTCTGACCTTTCCCTTACTCTGTTTAAGAGTTCACTTCTGAAAGCAGAAAACATCTTCAATGTGTGCCAAGTCCAGGAGACAAACCATTTTCTTTGAGAACTTATTGCTCCCTATACTTGTAATGGCAAGAGCAGAACCTGGCAAGGAAAGAAGCAGCATGGAGGAACTTAAATAATTTTAATCATAGTTTAAATCAGTAAGCAGGAAATCTTACTTTAATGAACCTTATTATCTTGTTTTTCGTGAGTAATTTTTAGTTACTTTCACAAAGGAAGATTGATTCTCATTAGCAGGTAAAAACCATTGTACAGCTTGTTTATGGCTAATACAGAATTTACAATAAGTATGATACTTTTTGCTTTCTGGAAGGTTCTGTAATATTTGTCTAAGCAACTACATAATTTAACATAAATTTTATCTATACTTAAGTGCTCTCGTTTTATTCTTGGAAAATCATTCTCCTCTACTTTTCTGATGAAGAGATTTAACTTTTCTTTGTTTATGTCTGAATTGGTAAAAATTATAGAATCGTAGAAAATGAGATGGAGTTTAAAAAAAAAACCATAAAGCAATATTTTCAATTATTTTATTCATGATTGGAAAGACATCTTTAAATAATCTAAATAACATAACATAGATATCTAATGTCCTAATAGTTTTTGGCTTGAACTGATGTAATGAAAACAAATTATTACATACAGTTAAGTGGACTGAAGGAATTAATATTCCCATGAAGTTTTTTTAAACTAGCAAGTGCTATCTTTTCACACTTTCCTTATGTAGGTGAGGAAAGTGAAAAAAAAGTCTGTCTGCTTCTTAAATTCACTGTAGCTTTCATAATCATGGAACTAGTCTTTGGGCTGAACTATATGCATGAGAAAAATATTTTCTCAGCATCATCAGTAGAAGCTGTTGATAACCAGAAGACTCTGGGTCTGTATATATATTATGTGTCTCTCGATGTAGGTACAGTGGAAAGGATTTTTACCTAGTGTCTTGTTTGACTTTGTGTCTAATTTCAGAAATAGCTTTCTGTCTTACCCTTTTCTGTTAAACCAATCTATGTCAAATCCTGCAAACAGATTTATGTATATTGGAAACCTGGATTATTCAACAGCATAGAGATCTGTTTTCCCACTATTCTGAAAATTTAGAGATATTCTTATTGATGTCACAGAAAATGATGGCTGGTATGCCATCAGAAATGTTACATTATAAAGCAGAATATGTTCTCCGTCATGCTCTTTTTGGTCTAACGTTGTGTATCTACCTGAAAGCCTGGAAGATGGTGATACTGTAAAATTATTTCCTGTTCCCATATGTTTTACTTTAATAAGAACTATAAACCACCTGGTTTAACTAGTTAATTTAGAGACAACCAGGGAATACATAGCTGTGGTTATAGCATATAGAAAGGTGCAGTAAAATGAATTATGTATTTTAAAGCCATAATAAACGAAGTAGCAAAGAAAATGATTCAGGGAGTTGACCAGTGGCCCAGATCCCAAGCTGTAGTGCAGTATTTATGCAAGATAAAGCTTTGGTAAAGTGTCTCTGCAGCTGATTCCAACCAGTTTATTATTTTAAATGCATAGTGATTTGACTACTTTGACTAGCACTTACTTTGCTACATTATTAATGTAATGTGTCCTCATACAGTCCAAAGATCAGTTGCAAAGTTCAGTACAATCTCCATGGCCAGCCTCCAAACTGCTGTAGTAACTCTCTTATCTGTGGGAACAGCAGATATAATACAACAGTTTTTCATTGCAAGATGGGTTCTACTCTCATCTGCCAGAAATTGGAAGCTGACCTGGTCATCTGCAGATGTCTTCTTGAATCACGGTTTCTCCAAAAAGTAAAAAGATATACTCTATGAATTTAGTTTGACAATGACAAGAAAGCAATCAGAAAAAGTCCATATGGATTTACCATGGGAAAATTGAGCTTGATCAGCCTGACTGCTTTCTACAATGAAATGACAGGCTATGTGGATGATGGGAGGGTGGTGGATGTAAAATAGCTTGAATTTAGTAAGGCTTTTGACTCTGTTTTCCACAGCATTCTCATTTGGAAGCAGAGTTGAGATAGGCAGGACAAACAAACTGTTAGATGGACTGAAAATTGGCTGGACAACCAGAATCACAGGCAAGTAATCAATAGCTTGACATTCGGCTGGAATACCTACTTAGTCAGGCGTCTGTACTGAGGTCTGTATTGTTCAATAGCTTCATCAGTGACCTGGGTGACAAGACAGAACACATCAGCAGCAAATCTGTGGACAATACTAAATCAGAGGAAGTGGCTGGCATATCCAACAGACCAAGAAGGGATAGGTTCTACCACAAGAAGGGCAAAGGTCTGTACCTGGGCCAGAATAATCCCTTTCATCAATCAAGACTGGGAACCAACTGGCTGAGCATCAGCCCTGGTGGAAATGTCATGGGTAAGTGATTTAGATCGCTTAAAGAATGACCATCAAAGGTATTACCAAAAGTGGTTTTAATATGATGTTTTAAAAGTGCGACTTAACAAAGTTCAATGGCAAGGTTCACTCTATTGATTACTGCATGGAAGAAACATACAAAGGAAAATTGAGTTGCAGTCAAATTAGAATGATTCACAGGGAGACTGGGGATGCAAAAGGATCCTCCTGTTAGTCACAAGGTTCAGACTGGACCCCCTTGCTTTCTAAACTCCTTCTCAGAGAGGAGTCTAGGTGCGGCTAGGTCCAAACCTATATAAGATGTATTCAGGATGGTTAGCATGGTTGCACGGACGAACCCTCACCTCTCCAAAATGATCAAGGAGAAGTGTGACTGGCATCCTAGGCACAGGGCTAGGAGTATTAAACCTGGGGGTTACAGAAGAGTATGTGCCGACAGTATACCTCAATCACAAAAGCAAAAAAATGTAGCCACACCCTGGAAGAGCCTGATCCAGCAGATGAAGTTATCTTCTTCCACATGGCTAAGGTGAGACACCATCTAGAATATGGTGTCCAGTTTTGGGCCACCTGGTCAAGGTGGATGTTGAGAAAGACGGAAACCATTGGGGCTACCAAGATGGCCAACGGCATACAGCATGTGACATAGGAGGAGCAGTAGAGAGAACTGGGCTTGTTTAGTCTGGCAAAGAGGAGGTTGATAAGCAATTTAATACCCTCCTACAACTACCTGAACAGGTATTTCAAAGGTGACAGAACCAAATTCTCTGCAGAAGCAGAAGGAAAAACAAGGGGCAGCAGCCACTAGTGTCAACTTGGAAGTTCAGATTAGACATGAAGATTAACTTCTTCAGTAGGAGAGCAGTGCAGCACTGGAAGGGGTATTGGTAAACAGACACTGTGGAAAGCCCATCCTCAAAGAAAAATTCAGCTGGACAAAATCACAGCTGGCCCAGTTCTTGTGTTGCAATAGTCCTGCTTCAAGCAGGAGAGGTTCCTTCCAGCCAACATGTCTGTGAGTCTGTGATGCCCCCAAACTCTGCTTTCTGCATTAGGCTTATTTGATGATGCAGATGGATAAAATCCTCCTCATTTATCTTTCCTCCTTTTTATGTGCCAGGCTGGTGGGGACTATTACACTTTTCAGGTTTTTTTCCATGAAATTTTTCAAACCAAAAATCTTAGGTGGTTGAAGATGAAAAAACTGGAGGTACCAGACCAGTTACTATAGCTAATATCACAGAATTAAAAATTGCATAATCTCAGGCAAAACAAGGAGGAATCTGGAAAAAAAAAAAAGCAAACCAAAAAAAAAAAACCCAAACAAAAAAGAAAACCCCAAATATTTCTAATTCTTGGCACAGGCTTTTATTTGGAAAAGCTAATGAATACCCAATAATTTGCTTGTAAAATATACTCATAAAAATAGAATTGGGTAAAGGGTTAGCTAGCTGCACATGCAAAACCTTGGCTGCAGTGTTGGGAAGAAGGTTGTGTAATTTGTAATGAGCTAAAGTAATTTGGAATTGATTTGAAATTCACAGCTTTAATCACTGTATGGAAGAGAAATTCGGTCACACTGGATTGATGGCATTGTGACACTTGAAAGATATTGAGTTGCTTTATTCATAATTCAGATAAAGCCAAGACTTATCCTTCTGAAAACAAAATGGTGTCTGAATATACAGTGATTATCTATTGAAAAAAAGAACTCTCCAGACAATTAATGTATTTTTTCTAAAATATTTTATGCTGTTTAAGAGACTTTAATGTAAACTATTAAAAACCTAAAGTATAATATTTGTAGAAAACTATGGAATACTACACAATGTCCAGGGCCTCACATGATAAAATACATAATTTCTGTTCCAGTAAGTGCTATTTTTCAGATCATAAAGAATCTGCAAAGAAAATCCTGTTGAGGGAAAACTGCAGTAGATGCCAAGAAAAGGAAAGCTCTCAGTTTCTAATTCTGACCTTATTAACCAACTGTGCACTGGAGCTGCACAGTGCACTGGCGTTCATACATAATGAGAAATGGGGAAATCCTTCTCAGCAGACACACGGCATGGGGAATGCTGGACTATTTTAAAAGCCCACTAAAGAGGATCAGGGACTTTCAAGTCCCCTTGCAGAGTTTCTATTCTCCTTTGTTTAATTGTGCCAGTTAGGAGTATGGTGTACTTCTTTCCTCAGCTATCATTTTACAAAGATGTGGGTAAATCTAGCTGAAGGAGTTCCTAATTTGTCCCATCTCACTGTTGTGTGCTCTCGAACTGAGCGAGCAAGTGACCAGAATCCTGCTTTAGGTTGACTAGCATTTGTACCTGCGTGCTAAGCATTCAGTAACTCTGGAGGAATATGTGAGCATCAAGAGATACACTCCTTTGATGATATTTCAGGAACCGATCTGGACAGATTCATGGATTATTTCTTTGAAGGGATCAGCTGTCTCAGCATAAAATCATGTAATGTGTTGCATGCTACTTTTATATGAGAAAGCGTTAATTGCTACCATCAGTCACAGAGCTGGATATAGCTTATGGGTAGATTGAATTTAAGCAGAAAGAGCAAAAATGCCTTTTTATGTAGTGATAACCACTAGGTCATGTGGGAAACCTGACAAGATGTACAGCATGTGATTGGGAATGCCTGGGGAGAATTACAGCCAAAGGAATTCAGGCGGTAATGTTCCAGGTGGTGCCGCAGCTGTTGCAAGTTGAAGCTGCGTAAAACTCAGTCTCACATGACGTCATGATGTTATTCTAGATATCATTAAATTATAAATGTAAAGATAAGCTCCCACCTAGAAACTTAAAACCCCACTTTTTAGAGATATTGATTGCCCAAATGTGCATGAGCATGAGATAGGCCAAAAAAGCAAGCATGAAAGAAAGATTGCGGAGATGGACTTTTTCTTGTGTGGCTGTTCGCCTGTACTGTGTTCAGGGAAAGGAGACTTTAGGTACATTCAATATAAACAAAAAGATAACATCAAAGAAATATCTGATTTGCATAAACAATTTCCCTTCTAGGGCAACATTTAAAAAGAATCAAACAAATTAAACGTACTAAAAGACAAACACATGCTAAACAAATCTTTAAAAGTCAATAAAGTAGATGTTTAAAATACTAGTTAATGAGTTTCTAATCATGGTAGATCTCAGAGTTTATATTCTCCCCAGACAGACACCTCTCTTTAAAAGACACAAACAATTAAAATGCACACACTTAAGAGGATGTCTGATATTCAGTGGCTGTGCATGCTATTACTGTGTTGCCTTACCCATTATCAGTTTGACATACATGATATACGTAAGGCCATTTTGAATATCTGCCTGTCAGCACTTAGTATTTAGTTTTCAATTTCCCTAGAGTGTTGCCTACTCACAAAACGATTATTTAAAAACCAGTATTCTAAAAATAGATATCATGTTAGCACTCATCAGACCATTGGAATAACAACAGCAACCAACAACCTATTTCCTAGATATAGCAGAAATAAGTCCATGTTATTTTATTTTTATAGACAGAAAAGCCTATCCTAATGATGACTATCTCGCTCCATCTAAGTTTTGTCATTTTTGACATGTAGCTAATTTTGGCTAAATGAAAGTATGCAAAAATAATAGATAAACACTTCGGCTTTAAGTGTTATTTAAAATTTTGTGAAGTTTTACGGAAGAATGGATTTTGTATGTGTATATATATATGCATACAAACATATATAAATTTGACACTCGGTCTAAGTTACGATCCACATTCATCTAGAGTTATTAGTCCAGCCAAGTAACAGGGCCATGTCAAATTCTGACTACATAAATTATTGTAATATTATCTTTACAAATATTTGTAGCAGTAATGTTCTACATTTTACAATTTAGTTAAAATACAGTAAATCTAAAATTTCAGAAAACATGAAAGTATGTTGTAAAAAAATCAACACCTATGCCAGTAATTCCTCTGCTAATTCCAATGCTAGTGGAGTGGGTTGACCAGAGCCAGTACAGCTAGGGACATAGGAACAGGCCATCCCAGCCCTTTCCAGAGCATGATCTACATAAACCACTGGTGCTAAAATGCATATTTTAGCTGATTATTATCCCAAATAAGAGTTCCCAATAAAGGAATAGTGACAAATCATTATTATCTCAGATATGCATAATGATGAAGTAATAGTAGTAACAAAGTTCATCTTTTGCTCAAGGTATAAAAAATCATGCTTGTGCATACATACGTAGTATATAGGCACCAGGTAAATAGCTTTAAAATACTTTCAAAAAAGAATATCAGAATGGCTGTAATATTATGATATGAGAACTAATTAACCCAATACTGGCAGAGATTTTTACAGTATCTATTGCAACCACAGAAATGTGTTAAAAATTAATAAAAAAGAAGCCAGGTAATGTAACTAACTTAATTTTTTCCAAGTAAATTAACAAAGTCTCTCACAAGCAGATATTAAAGAAAGTCAGGACATAAAAGGCGAATTACTGCCTTGGGCAAAAGCTAGGAAGGAAAAAGATAAGCAAAAAATATAAAAGGGTACACTTCATTGTAACAGAAACATAAAAGCAGATCTGTATTAAGTCCTGGTTTTGTTTAGTATATATAGAGAAAGGTAACTATGTTGTTTAGTTATGTCAGAAAAAAAAACCCACAAGGGATTTCACAGGGACTCATGGTGTGGACTGGAAATGACAGAGGGAATTCAGTGAAGATAAATGCAGCAGTAATGCACACTGAAGGGGGAAAATGAGCTACTTGTACATATTAAGTTTAAATTAAGTGTACTAACTGGCAGGGACATGGGCATTACTCTGGACAGCACTACAATGAGAAGCTGCAGATGGAGAAATGAAAAGATATAAACAAATATGAGAAGCTGTGGTAAGGAAAACTACAGAGAAATTATCTTCTGCTAAAAAGATTGCGGCAGATGCTTACTTGGGGCACTGTTGGTAAATCAAAAAAATAATTTATTGTAAGCAGATTGATAACAGGAAGCAAGAAACTTTCATTTAATCAAGTTCTGCATTTGTACTTTCAGTAATTTTCCTGAATAGTGTTCATTCTCGTTGACTTATATAAATATTAAAACATGGAACCTTTACACTTGTTTAGTTGCTTTCTTTGCTGAAAATTACAACAACTTATATCTATAATTATTTAACTAAATAGCTCTATAGCTTTATAGGTGTTTGTTCACATTATTATTTTTTCTTTTCATTATTCTAGAAAGTGTTTAGCAATTCATCTATGTTCATTACATTTTCATGTTCTTTATAATTTCCTTTTTTTTTAGTTACATTCAGACATTTTATTCTAAGTTTGGGTTAAACTGTATTTCGATTGAAATAGGAATTCAACTGAAATGTAACAAGAAGTATTTCAAATTAGTCTAAGAAAAGCCAGTGGAAATGGATACATTTTTAAAAAGAGAAGAACTGAAAAAGGAGCAATAACTGGAAAAAGGCAAATGTTAAACACATCTTCAAAAAGGCAAGCAGGAGAATCTGGAAAAGTACAGGATAACCAAACTCACCTTAGTACGTGGGTGTCTTTATGTAGCAGTTCCTCCTGGAAACCATTTTAAAGCACAGGAAGGACAGAAAGGTTATTGGGCACAGACAGTGTGGATTTATGAAGGGGAATTTGTGCTTTACCAACCTGGTTGGCTCCTGTGATGAAATGGCCAGATGTCATTTGTCTTGACTTTCTGTACAGTCTCCCATAGTATTTTGCTAGCCAAACTGTAGGCTGGGATGGCCAAAAGGAAGTTCATGAAGATCAACAAAGAAACATGCTAAGTTTTATACAACGCAACAGTACATACAGGGGACTGACTGGCTAGGGAGCAGATCTGCAGAAAAGGAGCTGGAGGTCCTGATGGGCAAGTTGAATGGGAGTCAGCAGTGTACCCGTGTGGCAAGAGCGCAGCCACCCATCCTGTAGTCCCTGTTTTTCATTCGTCATCTGGAAGTAGAAAACGAGAATTCTGGCTTCTTCCATTTCCAGCCTTTTGAAGAATTGCTTTCAATGAAAAAAAAAAAAAAAAAGAAAAGAAAAAGTATTTACTCTGAATTAGTTCACTACAGAAAAAGTACCAGCAAAATATTTTCCACACATAAGGATTCAAAAAGTTTTTATTTTTGTGTGAAACATATCCACATTTGCTGCACTGGAAATACTGAAAATAATATAGGTACACTAATATATTACACTAGGATATATTCATAAATCTTGATCTGAGTTAAAAAATAAATGTTTCCCAACTTTCTGATTCTGTATATAGTTATGCAGCCTTTAATTTTCATGTCTGAGGAAGGTCATGGATGTAGCACATAATTTGATTTATTAAAATAGATTGCCAAGTTTATAGTAGTTTCAGGCCTTAACTTAAGATTGTCATATTTTCGCATTTAATTTTAAATTAGTTCTTTCTAAAATGTATTAATTTAATTTAAATGAACAGAATGGTCGTTATTTAGTCTACTTTCAGTGCATTTAATATCAAACAGGGTATTGGGAAATTAGAAGGAATTCATCAGAGGGGGAAGGAGGATTAATACAGATATGCAAAAACTTTGGTTTGAAGAGAAATACAAACTACTTCTCTGCAAGTAGGGGAGGCATGGTGACAAGGTACTCAGCAGTCTTCTTCAGCTCCTGCCTTCATTTCCTCCTGTGAAAAGGAGTGTCTGATGCTCTCCTCCCTTCTCTTATCCACCAGTCTTGTCTGTGTATCCACTGTTAGCCACGCTCCAGCCATTTTCCATACTCTGCTGTCATGACAGGGGAACACTCTGAGTCTTTCTCAGCACAGGGATACCATATATTTTGTAGTTCCCCTGTTTCCATTAGACTTTTTATCTTGTACACAGTCTCACATGCCTTTCAGGAATAGTCATCAGTTATCCAGTCACTCTGAGCTTTGTCTTTCTCCTGCTATGTGAAACTTGTGATCCAGACTCATAAGACTCACGATTTAGAAGCCAATTCTAATAATTTATTTAAGCAACCTATCACAGCGACCATCAAGAGGAATATGATGAAATGAGTTTATTGTATCTGTTGCAAGATCTCCCAGGCTGAATCAGAAGCAAATGGTATTCAGTTGAGTGCCTTCTTGTTGTGAGACTGACACAACACACAATCAATCATCCAGTCTTGACCACTAGAATAGGTGTTTTGTTATTGCTTTGTTCTGACAAATACCTTGGTGATCTTAGCTAAAGTGGAAGATTTATTTGTATTTTTTTTGAAATATTAAATCTGTACTTCTTGTCATATAGCCATACTGTAGGAAAAGCCCATGGTGAGACTAAAGACTGGATGAAAGTGTTCAGGATTTGCTAGAGCATCTTGCTGTCAGTCAGCTAATATTTTTCTTTAATCAGGAAGCTTTAAATCGTATTAACTATACTTGTGATCTCTGCCACCATTTTTCCATCATCATCCAACTGTGAAGGAAAGGATGAGTGAGACAAGCAGTCAGCAGTCATATTATCTGTTTCAGGCTGTATTTTAAATTATATATAAATTAAAGAGATCTTGTTAGCAATTATATAATTCATTACACTGCTTGTTCCATTCTTTTTCCTCTTAACAGTGTCATGGATGGACCGTGATTGCATTTAGTTTGACTCAACCACAATGATAGGCTATCTGTTTTCCTGTTAGCCATATAGTGAGTTAAAAACTGCAGTTCAAACATCTAATACTATCTCCAAGATTGGCAAGCACTAGGTATTTCAATGCAAAAGAGCCTTCTACTGACCCAATGTGAAATAGATTACCTCTTTGAAGGTTTCATCCTAATGTTTCATAGTCAGATACTAGTTTAAACCTCAAAGAAAGAGATTTTTTTAACCGTTCCAATGTTTGTTAGCAACTTTTATAACTGTGCTGTAGACTTGAAATGTGTAGAAATGTGCAAAATTTCTGTCTATCCTTCACATCTTACGGCAATGAGTCCTACCCCCTAATGACAGCATGTTTTCACAGCACTGTGCAGCAACCTTATTTTGAGGTAAGGTCTATAGCTTGCAATACCACACTGCATGAATACTCACCTTTGAATTTTTTTCATAAGACATACTGTTTTGTTCCCTTTGCTTCTTCATACTTTGTCTGTAAGTTCACATTTCCCATCATAGAATGTAGAAGATATGCAGAGAAAGAGTAAGGCCAAGGAACAGAGGAAAATGCAGAATATTAAAAAGGTCACAACAGTATGGCGCACTATTTTAATTCGTAAAACGTGAGACAGTCTAAATGCTTCCTGACACCTCATTCTAATGACAAATACTGTAATAAGAAACATAAATGGCACAAATTATTCCATTCAGTTGACAAAGATTATGAAAGCAGGAAGAGGTGCAAAATTAATCAGTTCTTTCTGTATAATTGTATTCGTGTAGTGGTCTTTAGACATATTATTTAGAATGACTGAATAACAGATCTAACTTAGCCGTTAACTATAATAAAAGAAAATGGGGAGAGATTTTCCTTAAATTGATGATTCCAGTTTTTAAATAAAAATCATTAAGGAACTGGATTACTGTTAAATCATTTTCTGTTCATTTCAGTATAACTTTTTTCTGGCATCGTGTGTTGTATTAACTTCCTTCTTTCCAGGAAAGGCTCCACTGGAGCAAGAATCACATTTAACTCGAGAGGACAAAATTGATCAGAATTTATTAATAGGTTTCTTACTGTGCCTGCTAGTATGCTGCCAGACTGTTCTTCAGTATCCTAAAATGCATATTTTTATTTGTACCCAATCATGTTTTATCCAGTTTTGAAGACTGCATAGAGCAAGATTTTTTGTTAATAATGATGCTATTTTCAATGCAATCTATTTGTCAGAATGGGAACTTTGCTAGCATAGCATATAGCAAGCAGAGAGTATGTGCTCTTTCAAGCAGCCCCACTACAGTAGCTGCTGGCACTGAACTGATTAACAGTTCAGTTAAAGAGCCTCAGCTCTTTAACAGTGCAGCTGAGGCTTACCATAGGCTTACCATAGTCACCTCTTTGACTTTGCTAGCTCCTGGCTGCATGAATATTGCAACTGTTTTAAGATGTTTTATCACGACCCTTGCTCATAAGACAAAACTCTGGTGGCTGTGAATAGCCTGTCCATGTATATTCCATAGCCCTGGTGCTCAGGTGCTCCAGGCACTCGTGCCTGTACTATTTGGCCAGCTATATTCCCTGAAGAATATGCTGAGCTTTGGGTGTCCTTGGGCCTCCCTTCACACAGCATAAAAGGGGAAGGTCACCTGTGCTTGAAAATACAGTATGCAACAGTTTTGAGAGGTGTGTGCCTGCTCAGTGAACATTTAAAAGCCATAAGGCTGCTACCTCTCCAGAACTGCCAGCACTCGAGTGAAGGAAGGATCTTGTAGAGCTTTGCAAAGGAGTACCTGCCTCTGTACCATTTCTATTCAGTGATAATGGATGCCTCCACTTTAGGATAGCAAACTTACATATGTCAGTTCTAGACTCAAAGGCATTTATCTACTCAAAAAAAGTTCACTTAACATTTGACTTCTAGAGCTAAGAAATACTTGGTAGGTTGAGTAACACTCTTTGCAACACTGAGAGGACTGATATGGGTGACAGTTTACTGCCATCCTACCTGTGTCTTCACCCTTTTCCCTGTGCACTGTGCAAGGTAGATGAGACGAAAGGAGAGACCAAATGAGATAAAAAGGAGCCATGAAAGTGTCAACCATCTTATCTGTTGTTGAGTATAACCAGGATAAAAGGAAGAGGGGACACAAACGCCTTTCATATTGCTGGTCGAAGTTTTACAGGCTTAGGTCCAGAATGCACATGGGTCCCAGGGTTGTGATCTTTTCCCCAGCCATACATTCCTTTTTTACACGTTTCTCAGGCTGAGGAACAAGGTTCACTCTCCTTGATTCTTATATCAGTCAGCAATTTTTGAAAAACAGTGTTCCCCCCTCTAATTTTACACTGCAAGGACCTGCACAAGGCTTTCCACTTTGACTGCTACAGTTTTTACTCATTTTGTGTTATAAGCCATAGCATAAGCACAGCAAAACTGTGGCTATTATTGCATTGATGTATCTCACGTCAGGGCCATCACACATGATAAATAGTGGAGTGAGGTTGCTGGGTATTCCACATCCTCCTTTATAGCAAAAAGTGAGCAAGGAAGAGCTGCTAATGTCTCTCACAGGGATTCCCTGGCATGCAGGTACACATCCTGTCCAACCACCATCCTTAGTGGAGAACAGCCACTTGAGAGCCATGAAGAATCACAGAATAACAAAATAATTCAGGTTGGAAGGGACTTCAGGAGACCAGTCCAACCCCCTGCTCACAGCAGGGTCACCTGTGAGGTCAGACCGGGTTGCTCAGGGCTTCATCCAGTTGGGTCTTGAAAACCTTGGGTCTTGAAAATGAGCATAGAGACTGCACAAACTCTCTGGACAACCTTGGGCCACTGCTTGACTGTCCTCACGGAGAAAAAGTTTTTTTCATTTTATCCAGTCTGAACCTCTGTTGTTGCTGTTTGTGTTCATTGTCTCTTACCCTCCTGCCATACACTGGCTCCATCTTCTCAAATAATCTCTTCATAAATATTGGTTGTTTTTTGGTCTCCCCCCAAAATCTTCTCTTCTTGAGGCTGAACAAGCCCAGTTTCACTGCAGTTGATCAATGTCTTTCTTGCATTTGGGGCCCCGTAACCGGATGCAGTACCTGCTGGTCTCAAGAGTGCTGAGTAGAGAGGGATATTGACTTCCCTCCACCTACTGACTGCTCCCATCAATACAGGCCAACATGCCAATGGCCTGTATTGCTGCATGGGGTTCTTCCTTCCCAGGTGCAGGACTTTGCATTGAATTGTTGAATTTCGTAAAGTTCCTGTTGGGCATTTCCTCCAGGTCTCCATTCAATGGCAGCTTTGCAGTCCTGTCTCCTCAACTCTCCCAATTGTAGGATATGAAACTCGTACAGCTGGGGAAGCTGGCCATTTTTACTACTGCAAATAACAGTGCTTTAAAGAGAAGCTCGTAACTCATGTGCTTTTCCACTTGATGAGGACTCATAAACTTGTTCAGAACATAGCATCCCCCTTACAGAATTGCATAAATTCTCCCTGCTCCTCTACACACATGACATGGAACCCAGTAAGTCATATTTTTATTAATTTGCATGCATTGCAGTTTAGTCAATAAAATAAACCTTCTCCTCATTTGTCAGTAAGGACTTAATATCAAGCACTTTGTACTACCATAACCTTATAAAACTACAAGCTAGAAAATGAGCATGTGGAATAGACATACATTGTTTAATGGTTATTTATATGAAGCATCTCACATAAATCAATGAAAGTATTAACATAATTAAAGAGATTACAACCTAGTTCTGGAATGCTGTTATAAGTGCAAAATACTGCAGACAAATTTTAAGGGTATGTAACAAGTGCTAAGGAAGTAATGAGATCTAAACTGTAATCATCCGTTCCATTATACTTTGAGATTATTTTGATACAGAATGCTTGGTTTTGTCTATTTTGTGAATTCATGTAATTCCAGTTTGACAAATTCAGTCTTTTCCAGTATGGATTTCAAGTGTCTTGCAAAGCAAGCCACAATAGTTTCAGGAAAGTGAACACATAAATATGCATATATATTCAAATATCCTACTTCACCATAGTTGGGAAAACACAAACACACTGTTTTGTAAAGAAAATCCACATACCAAAAGAGAAGACATATAAGACCTATGAAGTACCAATATTCTAGATACAAAAACTAAATAAAACAAACAAATGGTAATCACCTTTCTTCGAAATGGGTACTACACAAAATGATGTATAAATCTTTCATCTCCACCTCTTCCTCCTGTTCCTCCATTGTCAGGGCATCAGATCTCGCTGTAGCTCCTTCATCACTCTATCTCCAGAGCAGAGGCCAGGTCAGCTCCCCCAACTCTGAAAGTCCTGTCCTTTAACAGCTATAGCTCCCACCTTGACCACTAACGGTGTTTTGCCTTCTCTTCTACCACTCATTTCTCCTGAGTTTTAAGGATTCTTTTTTCATTACTTACCCTCACAAGCCTTAAAAACTCTTCTTGCTATGCTGCTGCCCATTTCTGCTTTTTTTTTTTGCCTTTCTGTTATTACAGCAGTGGTATAATGCACGCTCTTTCATCACTGCCTGGGCCCCTTAACACCTCACCAGCACTGACAAGAATCGTTCTGTGTGTTAAGTGTGACGTGTTACAACAACCAGCTCAGCCCCAGCAAACTCTGACCCTTTGGTCAGCAGAGTCACTGGACTGGTGACTAAAAACTCTGCATGCAGCTGGAAAGGGAGCTTTATGTTCACCTCTTACTGTCTTTTCTTAGAGAAGAAGAGGACTACAGAAGTTACTGGAAGGACAAACGAGCTCACCTGGTGCCTCTATGGAGCTAAGGAGAAGGAGTAAGGAATGTCAGCATTTGCTGCCTGACAGCCTTCAGCCAGAGCTCCTCTGGTATTATCAGCCAGTACAGTGCACACTGCACCAGTCAGCAAAGAGAAAATATAGGAAAATCAGATATGTTGAGAATCTAGATGAAAAATAGCAATACTATCTCTGTTTTCCTAATCTACAAGAATTTCTCAGACTTCTTTGTGCAGACTACAGCTGTGATTGTGTACCTCTTGTGCTCCCCCTTTCTTCTTCCTCTGTCCTAAATGCTTGAATACAGTTGCTTTGAGAACAACCGTCCTTGTTACATTAGGGTTACATTAGTATTTCAATAGTTTCTGTCTTAATCCACCCAATATATTAATCCCTAAATTTAAAGAGTTCATAATATTGAAGCCAGATCCTTCTTCTTCAGAGGATAGTGGTGTACCACAGGGGACTTCCAGTCTCTACCACAACAAAGGCAAGTTTCCCCTTCTTATTTACAAAATTTGCCTTTAGATTTCCTCCATCCTGGCCCTGTCAATTGAGAGCCATCTACTTCTACTTCCCTCGTCTTGGTCTTCTCTTGGTTCTCCCAAGGCTATGCAGAACAACTCTTTCCTTTGTGATTTCTCACATATTGGCATTTTTGCCCTTTGCCACTTTCCCTTCTTTAATCTCTCGCTCACATCTCTGTTCATATTCAGGTAATATGGACCACACTCACCTCCAGTTTTGTTACTACTCCTGGCACTAATATTACTCTATTGAACTCAATCATAAAATACTTACCTCTCTCTGTTATATTTTAATTTTCATTTCTTTCTAATCTATCACATCACTTTGTTGTCACTTTTTGCATGCACCAAAGACACTCTTGCCAGTTCTGCAAGGTTTTATCTTGCTATTACTCTTGTCTTTCAGAAGCATTTTATGAAATTTTTGTATGAATGTCATTATACAAAAATAAATTGAATTGTTACATTTTGTCATTCATGCCCGAGCGAATGTGTCTTACGGAAAAACCGTATCTGAATTTCAAAGTCTTCACAGGATTAGGATTTCCAGGGCTTTTTAATGACATATTTTAAGCATTGCCCGCAGTGGAGGAATTAAAAAATGTGGCTAAAGGAACTACATATGCATATAAAGTAACCTAGTACACTGAAATAAGAGAAAATTAATTAGAAATAATACAAATTAGTGATAATTATTATTATAGTGAATTAATGGGGGGAAAAATTATGACAGTGAGTCATACAAATCTTATTTTCTATCAATTGCTCCAGGAACCACTTAGCTCCACAGTATTATAAAACATTACACAACAGCATTAAACAAATGGGTGTGCTCATGGCTCTCTTGCACTTATACTAAAAGAACGGAAAGGTATGCACTGCATAACAATGCATGTACAGTAAACCAAAAGATAGCCAATCACAGGCAAATTTGGATGTCTAAAGAAAAACAGATGTTTAGTGGGATTACAGGAAAGATATAACTTCAGACATGTGGTGTAAAGAGACCAAGACTGCCCCAAACAGGAAGTCAGATGAGGATGAAGAAATGGCATACTTATAAACAATAATAATGATCCTTGAAAATTATTATTAATGTGAGAAAGATCTGTTTCAAAATGGGAAATTCTGCTATATTCAATTTTTAAAATACTGTGGTGCAATGAACAAAAACACCACTTCAAGAAGATATTATGGTTCACACCCTTCTCTCCGGAGGTGGGAGAAATGGCAACACACCTCTCCAGAGGCAGAATAATGGGAGGGTGAAATCTTGTGCTCTCTCACAGTTGCTCTCTCACAGGTTCTGCAGAGCACGTGCCTTACAGGATATGTCAATTGAAAAGCTTCAAGTCTCCTCAATAAAATCACCCAGTCTTCTACAGCAAATTTTACATGAAGATTTCCTTCACGTGTGGGAGATTCTTGACTCCTTTAAGGGTCTCTCTGTATCATATGTTGCATCTCCATAAATTTTCTGTGGAGCTGGAAGGAAAACGAACATGTGTATTCATTTGAAATAATCTATAAAAAGCAAATATCATAGCTATAGGTTTGGTGATGGTGGAATTCATTACTCACCTTTTCTTTTTGTTATTGTCTCTTTCTTTGGAAAGGGACATTATAAATTAATACTTCACTATCTTATACCCTCAGCACCCTGCCTCTCTCACTAGAGAGATGTGGTTCTTCTTCCATACTAGAGCCAAGCGGCCCAAAAAGATTGATTCAATGTTTTTAGTAAGAATCGGAATGTGATTGTGTTGCATTGTTCTCAGAATATTTGCCACTGATGGCTAGACCATATTATTTTATTTCTCCTTTCTGTCTCACCACCACCAATGACAGAAACCCTAGCTGGGTAAGAGTTTCTAGCTCTTTACTAAGTACTGTAGCAAAGGACAAGAACTCCTGAAGCAGAAAGACTTCTTCCCTACCAACACCAGAACCACGAAAGTCACAGGACAAGCTTATAAGAAGCAGAGTTTGCATTTTGTCATTTGCAAAGTTACAACACACACTTTTTCTTTTTTTTTTCTTTAATGAAGTTTTGTCCTTTGCATCAAAGAAAGAATGACAAGACCATAAACGTAATACTTTTTTAGTGTGGAGTCTATCATTATTCAATAAGGAGGAAATATAAATAAAGCTTCAAAGGAAAAAGTATTCCCAAGACTGCTTAGAATTGCAGGGAAGCAGATGTCATCATTATCCCCAAATTTTTATTATGCCAATGTTAATGGCTAACATCTCATCATAAGATATTTATCATCATCAGTTAGTGTGTTATGGAGATATAATAACCTGCATAATATACTCCATATCAAGCAGTGGATTATAGGTAGCTGCTACAGGAAGGGGTTTGTATATATGCCTAACTAGAGCTTACAGCTTACTATTTTTTAGAATGATTCATACTGTGGTTTTGGAGTCCATGCTTTATACAACATACGTGTTAGGAAACTGTAATAAGCTGCCTTTGAGATAAAATATAATAGCTTTTTCATTTTTAAACAGCTTCAGAAAAGATTTCCTGAGTACTAAATGCTTCATTTAGTAGGGCAGAATTTTCTTTTTGACTGAAATGACCAGTTGCTCCAATGTACTTTTCAACTGATGCATAACAGTGAAAGAAAACAAGCAAAACAACTGTAAATGATCAAAAAGAAATATATTTATGTAAGATATCATTATGTAACTACCTGTTTTCACTGTAATAGCAAGCCAAATACCATAGACCATCTGCATGCATAAAATATTTCCACCTACATGGCACGAGGCTTTGATAGTCCTTTGCGGACTCCTTTTTGGTTTGAAATGTAAATACAATCTAACTGCTGTGCTTTCACTTTAATTTCAGTGGGACTTTTGTCCTGAGCAATTTGAGTTCACTGTCATTTCTTCTAAGTAAACACATTGAAAGAAATTTGTTCTTTTAGGATCACAAATATCCCAAACATGGGAGTTACAGCTTTTGTATGCTTCAGCTTTTGTATCTGTTTTACAGATGAATAACGATAAGACTTGAGCGTATTCTTAGCATATTTCTTGTAGAAGTCCACTAGAAAAGTACACCAGAAGGTGGTATACCGCTTGGCAATGAGTTCCACACAGAAATATAAGGGAGATGTCCCTCTTTGTGTAGAAAATATGTTCTTCACAAACCTAGCTTTAGCCTTTGTGGGAGACAATTGAACTTTCCGTTACAGTGAGAGCAAGACAGATACCTGGTGAGACTCAATAACCCTTTCAAGTCGCAGGGTCCAAACATTAAGTATTTTATGCATGCCTGGGTTCTCTTTACGGGTTAATAAAAGACTCAGTTGGTAAACTAGCTACTATTTAAATGTAGGAATGCATAACTTTTGAGATGTGGAAGTCCTCAGACTTGCATAGAAACAGTTTCACCATTTTCTTCAGTCTTCCTCCCTGCTATGGAATTGACTGTCAACTATTTCTTCTTTCCTTTGTGCCTGGTGGAGTTTCTGTGTTAACAGAAGTGCTTCATGTAGTGCATGTTGTTTACATTTCCTGAAAATATTCAGTACTTTTCTTGATCTAAACAATGAAAATGGTTATAGCCACTGAGCTGATAGTAATTTTCTAACAGATACTTTAATCTGATTTTAGTACACCAGTACAGTGTTGCAGTAGCCCAGACGTGAAATCTGCAAGGGGCCATGCTTGTAAGAATCAGTCCTAGCCTGATTAAGAAATGAAAGAAAAAACCACAGAAACATTTTTCCTGCTCTAAGAGTTTGTAAAAACCTGTTTCACAAAGCTTATCTCTTAGCTATGTTTCCTTTGACATTATTTGAGTTCCAGTAGGACACATGAAAGGTGTATAAAAGGAAAAAGGATTTAAGCATATTCTTGAAAGTTCTGTTGTCCTTTATGTCCATCATATGGAGATGACAGCCCTCATGCTATCTCCATAGGACTGACGGGTCTTTCAGTCATACCTTAATCCTAAAGCCAAGCCCTCTGTCTCCAGCAGCACTTGTTCTTCTTTCCCTTTTTGGCAGAACTACGAGGTTAATTTTAAAGAGCCACTGTACTGTATCCCATAATCATGAGAAATTTCCGCAAAAAAGATGAGTAGAAAGTGGAGTTCAGCAACCTCTAAATGTATGTTTCTATGGGAAAATATTTTTATTTCTGAAATAATCCTAAAGAGTCAGTTTTCAGCAGGTAGACATCTGGATACATATGTCTAAATTGGACAGGAATTATAGCCCTGAATACACAAATCAATACCTACCTAGTAGGCATTTGAACACAAATGCCTACCTAGCATGTGACATTTTCAGTTACTTATTTTGCAACAACTATTGTTCATGTGCTATTGTACATACATCCTTTGTTGACCGACTTCAAGACTGACCAACACTTTTAATCATAGTTCTACCTGGCGGTTAAGAATAGTTTATTTCTGTTATCTGCGCAAGAACATGAACAGCGATCCCTCCCTGGCCATCTTCTTATCTTGTCAAAAGCCAAAAGCATGGTTTTAATTTGTGTGTACAATTTCTGTAACATTAGTATCATTTAAGCCAATTTATGGAAGCAGATCAGAGAGTAAAACCTTTATATAATTTTTATAATTTTTTATAATCTTAATTTACTTGCATTCCTATTTTTATCCATAGTATGCTTAGATCAGTGGTTCTCTTCATAATGAGCAGTACCTTAACGCACAAGCAGCTCTAGTGACTTTTCCCATCTCTAGTGAGGTTTCCCATCCAACGTCGTTCAGCGCAGCAAAGCAAAAATGTCACAGGCTTGTACTATGCTTACAGTAATGAATTCATGATGGGGACTTCTGAAAGTAATTGTAAACAAATAAAAGTAATCACTCATAGTAGCTAACATCAGGAAAATGTTTTCAAAAGTATAATTATGTATCTACAAGTATGGAGTAAGGAAATAGGGGTACCTTTTGGAAGCATTTCAGCAGTTAGTGGCATATATCCACCCGGCGTTTTAGATCCAGTTTTCTGAATGAGAGTAAGAGAAATCACCAGTAGAAAGCTTTCTCTAATATAGATCTCACTAAGCTTGTCCAAAGGACACGGCCTCTATGAGACGTGACCATACATGCAATTTTGAGGAAGACTATGGAGGTGTGACAGTGCAATGAGGGATGGAGGTCTATTTTCTTGCAGTGATTTAAGTTAAAACTGTCTTCAGCAAGTCTAACTTTCCCCAGATTGAGGTGAAATGGAGTAATTAACTGCAGCTGTCTCCCTGAAGAGCTATGTGCTGTCTGGGCTGAGGTGAGTTCAAACAGACTATGAGAACATAAAATGAGAGCAGTCATAATGAATCAGACCAAGTATCCTGTCCATTTAACCCAGTCTCCTGTCTCAGGCCTACATCCTAGACTCAGATGTCTAGGGGTAAAACAAGAACAGGGCAACCGTGCAGTGGTAACTCCCAAGAAAAGGTCCTTGCATCCAATGTTTTGCAGGTCAGGAAGGCAGGACCTTCCAGGGCATGAGGTGTCCTTCTCACGCAGAATCAAGCACTTGACATGTAGGAATTAAAGGCAAATTTGTCCAAATTTAACATAATTAAACAGCATTCTTGAATTGACTTTTAATAATTGTTATAAAATAACATAAAAACTAACACGACATCTTTCCTCCTATCAAGAAAAGCTTTTTGTTTCCTGCAGATTTTCTCTTACATAAGATGTATATCCTCAGATAACCATCAGAAACAGTGCTGAAAGATTCTGAGCTTTAAAATTGCCAGTAAGAGTCTCTAGATTGTAAGTTTAGGGTAAATCATAGCTTTAGATACACGAGGTCATATTCACCTCCAGCGTTATGTTCTTGAAATCCCACGGATTAATTTAGCACAGATTTAGTGTGATTTTTAGAAAAGTTCACCCAGAGAGCAATTGCTTCATGTTGGATGACATATTTAAGTCCTTTATTGTTTCTGACAAATCACTTTGCTGCCAAAGCATTTGAAAAGTTCACAGCTCTTCTTTCTCCAAGGTGCAGTATATTTATCATTCAATCCTTCACTGGACTTCAAGATATAGAAGTTTTTCAGGGTCATGCTCTAAAATATGATTATAAAATTATTCAGGTTCGAAAAAGCTTATAAGATTATTTCTGAAGTTATTTTTCAGTATCTTTTCTGTAAACTAGAAGTAAACAATTTGATTTAGGCAAATATCTGAATCAAGACTCACAAGTCTTATGCCACATTACTGTTGACAGTGCAGCCAAAACACCTGAGTGTGAATGGGCACTGCAGACCCATGTATACATTTGTGCATCTCTATTACTTTATGTATGCACACATACACACACACGTTCATCTATATATATAAACATGCATAGCTATGTATCTATATGCATACGTATATTAGTATTGGAAACATCTGTCAGCACTTTTGGAAAAACTTTTGTTTAAGCTATTTCTGTCATTAACTGACCACTAAAAAAAAAAAAGAAGTGACAAAAAGCCCTGGCTGATTATCATCCAAAATTCATGCAATCATATTTCCCTCAGTTTTTATGAGCTCTCAAGAAATATGTTTTATAGAATACATAAGTACAAATATACATGCCCCGCTGGATGTTGCATATCTTTATTAAAATAGTGTGTGATATTTCCCTAAAGCAAGTTACTTTTCTATCAGCGTATCAGAACCTAACGAGGCAAAATGAAGCCATATTGTAACATTTTTTTTAACTTCAGATATACTTGTTCGTCTTGTCTTCTTTCCAATCAGATTTGAAAATTATTACAAGCAAGCTTAATTACCTTTGCAATAAAAGCGGTTAATTTTCTTCAGAGACTTAACCGTAGCGGTTCAAAATACCATTGTGAACCTATAACATATAACAATCACTGAGACTCATGCTGGAAATGTTAATAGGGCTATTCAAAGCATAGCGTAAATAAATGACTTAATGACTAACGGAGAACTCTCTAACACAAAGTAGTCTTCATCCTTACTTGGACATATTTCTAATATTATAGTCTACAAATATAATAGCAGAAAAGAATAAAAAGCACACTGTAGCATTTTTTATTATGTTTGAGGAAATATTTTTTATACAAACAGAAAACACCTAAATGATTAAATAACCTCTTCAGAAAATAAGAAAATCAGATACTTGCATGGCTGATTATATCCAGTATTCATGCATTGTTGGCTACTGTACTTTCCATAGACTATAAGAAAAAAGTTGTGTTTTACAGAATTCGAACATGTGAGGATTTTCTAATGACCCAAGTAATCCTTGTAGACAGAGTCATGTAACTGCGTGCACACACACACACACACGTACACGCACGCACACGCAGAGCATCACCTTCCTCCTCCCCTCTGTGTTCCCCCCCCACCTGCCCACACCAGCAAGGAGCTCGTTCCACGGACATTGATGCTAACAAATTAGTGTAGGGAGTAGTTATTATTCAATTGCCAGGAATTCATTACTCATAACTGCAAGGTTTTCTATCTACCGGAAAGAAAATTGGTTATGTCACACACACTGGTAGGAAGTTAGCCTTGAGGAATTGTAGGATGTTAAAAATGTGTCATTCCTCATTGCAGTACATAAAATATCATGTCACCTTTATCACCCAGAATCTGTACTGTTTATCCGTTCAGACCATACAATGGCTCACAGGTCTTGCAGGTCCCACTGTTTGAGAATACGGCACTTTTCCGCAAGGTGCTTCAGAAGCTCCAGTATTTCTGTAACAGGACTAATATTAATAGCAGCTTTGGCTATGAGCCTAAACAACGATGCATATTGATCAATCAGTCACGCAATGCTACTGTCTTCTCTTCCTCCTTATGTCCAAAGCTTTTAAAAGTACCCAGGTTCTTCACTGACAGAGAGCACACGTACCCAGGAAAAAAAAAAAAAAGAACTGCTTAGTGTAGTTTCCACCCTATAGCAGAAGAGGAGGGTTGGGGGGAGAGGGGGAGAGCAGAGAGGGGGAGGGGAAAGGGAAGGAAAAGGAGTAAATACTTTCATGAAAATGACAGGTGCAGTCTTGAACTTCTACACTACTTCCTCCCTTCCTTCCTGTAAATGGAAGGAGAATAAAAAGCTTTCCACAGATGAGGTGTATCCTGGGGAAAGAGAATGGGAGTGTAGGACAGGAAGCCTCAGGGCAGCTGGAGAAGACGGATAGAGAGATCAGAGGTGGGGGTGGGAAAAGAGCAATGCTACATGCAGGGCTCCTGGAATGGGGCTGGTACAAATACATAATAAATAATCATTATAAATGCATAATAAATAGTAGAATGGCAAATACCTACCAATACAACCTTTGAATAAGCGTAGAAACAGTGTTGGTGTTTGGTTTTCATGGACTTTAATTATTTTGTCAGATAAAATTAGATCTTGAATCAGATTCTTATGGCAGATTTTCTAAAAAAACCTCATGGGAAGTTTCAATAGTGTGCTCGTGTTTGCTCAGGCAGCTACCAGATTTACTAGATTTGCATGTGCAAATATTTGACTTCTATGCACATTCATGGAAAGGTAACCATACAGACTGACATTAAAATACAGTAGAGAAGTGGAACTCTCAGCCAACAGGCTTTCAGGGTGCCATTAAGTGTACTGCTATTCAGATTATGATTAACAGAAGAAAATAAAAAGAAACTTAGCTTTTAGCAGAAACCGTTACCCTCAAATAAGAAATAGGAGAAATGAAGGGCATGACACAAGACCTCTGCTTTCCTTTCAATTACTATAGAATTAAAACGTTGTGGAATAAGTGCTTCCAGGAATAGACCAGTAGAATAGGATTTTCCACTAAAAAGCAGAAAGAAAAAACTGTGGCCATGACTTTCTGTAGCTTGTAACTGGAGCAATCACTCATGTAATGAGCTACTCTTACAGGAAACAGTGTACATAGCTTATTGGCTATTAAACACAAGAGCCCTGAATGTAGTTATAGAATGTCTCTAGCTACAATGGGGAGGTCATGTTTAAATCTATTTTTCCTTTTTGAACCCTCAGTTCTTGTCTGACAGTAAAATTATATCAAGATGTTTATTATTGTGGTTGGTTTTTGGTTTTGGTTTTGTTTTAAAATATGTTTACATGAAGTGCAGGCTTTGTAATATTATATTTTTAAAAATAATTAGGTTACTAGCTTTTGTATTATGCAGGACTCTTAAAAACATAAGCTGTGTACAAATAATACTGTATTGACTAGCCACATTTAAGACCTTCATGTTTTATAACAGATGTGTGACTGATAAACATAAAAATCTGTTTGCAGTGGTTTATCTCTGGTTTACATGGCAAAATGGCTTTATGATTCCCATGTTGGCCAATTTTTAGGAACGTGTCTCCAAACACAGTAATTTGACAGGCTCTTGCTGCCCATGACAATATTAATGTCCCTATAATTTTTTTAAGCTTTTTCAGCTGTCAGTCTAGATAGTGTCTGCCCAGTGAATGACTGCTGTTAGATACAGCAATAATTCTACAAACAAACAATGCCAGTGTCCATCTGTGTCTTACAGGCACAGTACTCATAATTCAGCAAGTGTACTTGAATGAATTTTAAAGTCCCTGTGGACCAGAATGAGAAAAGGATTGCTGGGAGAGTTTACATCCCATATTATACTAACTGATACTGTCGGAAAAAAGCAGGCTATCAGACGTGCAATCCATTCTTCAAGTCTAAAAGAGAAACAACAGGTTTCTCTTCAGGCTGGGAACAATTGCTATGACTTTAAACGCAATCTTTCAACCAGTTATAAAACCGGAAGAGGGAAAAAGAAGAGGGGAAAAAAGAGAGCTCGCTTCTATAAAAGAGCAAAGAAGCTTATTATTAGCAGGGGAAATGGTGTGATGGCCAGTACTTGAAGACAAGGGGAGAGAGAGGTCTTTGGTAGCAGGGCCCTGATAAGGGTGAGTAGCTGGTGATAGCTTTTGGGAGAAATTCTAATGCATCATAAAACCAGGGGCTCTACTGAGTTAGTAATTTTCAGTCCAATAAAATTACAATTTTTTTTTTTCTAGGCTATATTGACTCACTGGGTTCAGTGCACTGTTATAGTTCAGTGGCCCAGGAAAAAAGTGTATTCCAGTACTATTTTCTTTCCAACTTGTGGCAAATAAATTACTGTTTAACTTTCCCTCATGAAGTAGATTACCTTCCACATCACATCCAGTGAGCTGTTTTCCTTCGGTAACAAGTAACCAGAGCTTTTCCCACACCTACCTCTTTCTTTTCTCTATACCCATGGTTTCAGTTCAGATGGAAATTTTTCAACAAACAATCCCACTGTTTTCCTCTCAGGACCATCACCGAAATCTGATCTACTCCTTATTCAGCAAAGAAGAGAGTAAGAGGACTGAAGATTTTACTTTGTTTAGTGTCTCAGAGTAAATGTATATCAGCTTGCTTATCTGCACTCTCCTCAGTCACGTCTATTATCACCACAACCATCAGTTTATTTGTATATTTTGGATTCACTGCCACTGACAGCTGTCCACACAGAAAATGCCCATTCAGTGGCAATTTCTCTTTTTTAATTTGGTTTACACCATTTTCAGTCAAAGTTGCAGTTTTCTAATTAGCACTTATGCTCTCCAGAGTGGGTGTAGCTCTTGCTTTTTTTTCAGCTCATATCATTACTTGAACAACAATTTAAAGCAAGTTTTAATGACTTTTTTGCAGGAGGGTAGACAATAGAGTGAATAAATAAAACTTCTTGAATAAGTAAAAGAAGTTGGAATGAACTTCTTAACAATGCTGCATATGAGTCCTATTTCTGCAGAGCTCCCTACTTGGCAAAGGACTTAAACACCTGTAAGTGCCACCGGCTTCAGTGACAGCTGAGTACATGTTTAAGTATTTTTTTGGTGGCTGGGCACCATATTCTGTACCTCGCAGAATCCAGCTTTTAGACAGATCTACTGGGCAAGAGAGGGGATGGGAGGGGTATTAAAATATAGGATATTGGCACCCATAACATTTTTTTTCCAGAAGAAAAATTCAAGAAATACACTTTTGAAAGTAAATGCTAAACTTCAGAAGTTTACAGGAAACTTTAAAAATTGGTTTCTCATATTACCACTATGAGATAGCACTGGTAGGAAAAATAATTATTAATCTTTTAAAATAGTGCATCACCAGATGTCCTTTCTCAACTATTCAGTATCCATATGGCAAACTTTCTTAAGTGTAAGTGTATTTGTCCATATACAAAAGCAACCTCCTTAAATATTCTGGGCTATCAAAACATGACAGAAAAATGAATGTGCCCTTTTCTGTGCTCTCTTCCCTTTAAATCTGCCTCCTCAAAATAGCAAATACTACCAACTGTATATTCACGGACTGGCTTCACAAGTTAATTACCAGTGTTCTGGATCATTTTAAATGAAACCTAAAGGCCAGTCCAATCTACTAAGCTGCAAGGGGAGTAATTTATTTTATAATGTATGACATATCTAAATATACTGTGTAATTACAGAAAGTTTTCTGGTGCAATTTAGTTTCAGCTGGCCCTGTATTTGATGAAAAACTTATATAATATAATGATGAAGTACATTAAATATATGTATGTAATTTGCAAAACTTCCAAAAAAGAAGGAATCTTTTTTATGAAGATAACAATGCCTGCTACAATCATATTACACTCAGGAACATGAAAGGAATAAAATTGGATTAACACATACATATATATATTTCACGGAATAGGTAAAAGCGAAGAAAAGCAGTGCAAGTTTTGACATATATTCTTGCTCTGATGACTATTTACCTGTAGCTCAAATGAATCTGTAGCTCTTTCCTACAAACAACCTGGTCCAGACTGCTCCTTGTATACTGCACATTCTGCAGTCCAGTGCAATTCTTAGTTGATTTATTTTCAGTTATGTTCACAGATGGAGGGAGAAGCTGATCCCCTGACTTTGAACAGTTTGATTTGGAACGTAAGAAAAAACTAGTGGTGCTATGATAAGGCCAAGACAAGATTTTAAACTGCTGACAGACAGCTTTTCTGACTCACTGGGAAGTCTGCAGAGCCAGCACAGAGGTTATGCAACATGACACTTAGTCTTAGCTGTGCTTTCACCTCAAGTTGGAGAGCAATGCAAGATTAAGCAGAGCAAGTAGCATCCAAAAAGAAGAACACATAGGTAATTATGCTAAGGCAAATCTCACTCAGCAATGGTAATACTGCTGTCTTCCAGAGATTGCTGCTTCACCATTGTATACATAAAATATTCAAAATAAATAGCCATTCTCCAGGAGCTTGCAGGCTGAAGACAGCACGCAATGCATTGTACAAACCCACAATCGAGGCAATGACTAAGGCACCTACTCAAAAGTATATCTCCACAAAAATGTCTGCTGTAATGGCTCTCTCAAATACTTCCAAAAAGAGATATTCCAAAATACGGAGCAGTGTTGAGCCAGTGATTACTGGCTTCTGCCACCTAATCACAATGTGCAGCTGCACAGAATAATAGTGAAATTAATTTGAAGTTTATCCATGCAATAACAATGTTTCCTGGAAAATGTATGCATATTGCTTCAGATCAAATATGTGAACAACTGGTCAGTCTCCAAATAGCCAAGTTTTACAGCAGCAGTAACAACTGTTTACACAAAGACAGCCTTAACCTCTTATAAAATATGTCTTCTTTCAAAGGAAAGGGCTACACTGATATATTCTGTTGAACAAGGTAGAGAGGCTATGGCAGCAGTTACTAAAGCAATAGAGATCAATAAAAGTGACAGTACAATTCAGAAATGAATGTGATTTTCTGCTAGAACAAAATAGTTTGCAATAGGCACTATAAAATATAATTGAAAGTTCTACATATGCCTACATTAGGGGCTTAATTCTTTGGAAAACAGTATAGTTACTCCAAATGGCAATTCATGTTTCAAAGGTGCTTAAATTAATAATTGTTCAGTTCTGATTATATGAAAATTCATACTATATTTCGGAAGATTTAAGAAGTAATGAGTGTTGGTTTAAGAGAAACAGAAAGTAACAGACAGTGTTGTGGAAATCCTCATTATAGGTTAGCTTGTGCACTGATTTGAAAGCACATGTCAGTACATACTGATTACATACAAGCTGATTTTTCTATTGTTATTAAATACACCTACTCCTACAATGTTTACTCCTACTATTCCACAACTAGTGCTACCACTGATGATAATAATACAAGATGGAGAAGCACAGTTCCATTTAAGCAAACAATTTTCTGATTTCTATCATCGTGCTTCTATCATTCTGGCAATTTACCCAAGGGAATAGCATAGCTAATTGATCCCATCACAATCTGAAGACCTATTAGCCTCTAAGCTTAATTGTATGTGTTAGTACAGCAAAGAGCAGAAATCCTTTATTTGAAGTGTTGACTTCTGAGAATCTGAAGGCAGAACAAGGGCTAACAAATAATGAAAATTGCTCAAAAATCATTAGGTGTTATTATGAATGGAAATCTATTCCGTTTATTGCAATGAACTGGTCACCTACAGTCTTATTTTAAGTAAGATAATTGTCATACAGTGAATCCAGAAAGCATGCTCTTTGTGCTATTCCTACTGCCAGTAAAATTTAACAAGTGGGAACTCAAAATGAGAAAGGAGGTAATGAAAGCATTAGTTAAAATTATGTTATTTAAATACAGAATGAGGCTAGTTTGTTTGTGTATGGAGAGAACGCAGGAGGACATAAAAATCAAGCCCTAAGGGATCAAGCCAGCTGCCCGCCTGGACCTCTAACGGGGGCCAGAAGCAGGCAGCTAGAGCAGGGCGTAAGAGCAGAGCCACGCAGGGGTATTTTTTTTTTGCTGCCTGCCTCCACCCGGGGTCGGCAGCAGCACCCCTCTGTTCAACAGCCGCCGGGGGACTTCGTACCGCAGAGCACAAGACAGAAAGCAGCGCAGAAAATGCCTCAGAGGCAGGAGGTGTCTGCACAAAGAAATTGTTTCTAGTGTATTTGCTTTATTTTACTAGAAAGAGAAGATTAAAGACTAGGGCTTGGATTTAGTCAATCCAATGTCTGGAAAACATGTAGAGTTTTGTTCTCAAACTGTGAACAGGCTCGCACACATTTTGTAGAATGATTTCTCCCTTCCTACTTATGAAGAACAAACTCCTGGTCAGTTTTGGTGAGGATGGTGAATATTATGCCTTGCCGAGGTGCTCAGAGTCCTAGACAGCTTTACCAAGTGTCAGAAGACCAAGGGTTTGTTCACAGATTCTCACAAGTCTTATCATTCACCCTTGCATAATGATACTTGCATAAGGGTCCCAATCCTAGTTAATAGGCCATACCTGCTGAGACCACTGGTGCTGCTGATGGAACATCTCAATGGTAATTCAATTTAAAAGGAAGCTTTTGTAGGGTGTCTGCAGTATACAGTTTAATTATATTAAGATTAGTTTACTGTCAGCTACATTAGTAGTACTGATAGTCTGGCTATGTCCGCCTTACATTTGAATATCTATTTCATTTAACTTGTAGGCCCAGGCCAAAATAATCAGGAACTTTCTAGATAAACTGCATGTTCCCAGCAGGAGAACGGTCAATATATCTGCTTGATAGCACAGTTCAGGGGAAATGCAGGAAGTGGAGTTTATCTGCTTTAAATCTGGACAATACAGAATTTACCTGATTTTCATCTGTACTAAATCTATGATTTACTATTGTACTACTGCTCTTTGACACAGCATTATAACCAGGCTATTATGCTGGTAGCTTCACACTCTCTCTTCATTCTTGTTGGACAGCATTCTGCTCTAAAAACATGTGCCTCTCATAGGTGTGAGGGAAAAAAGGTTTGCGGGAGGGAAGAAGAAACCCCCTTACTGCTAGTAACACAGCCAAGCAAAAGCTGGATTAGCTGTTTGGCCAGGAACGGAGGACAGAATTCAGTTAACGTTATGCATGAACATCTTGAATGGCACATGGGACAACATGGGACAAACAGACAACACACTGTTCGGGGTATCACCCAGAGCTGGTCTACAGGGTTTGCTGAGGTCACCAAAGCAAATGCAATCCTGTCCTTTGGAGACATCACCTTCTGCTAGGACCAGTTCCCAAGGAGGCCAAAAGTCCTTATTTAAAAGCTCGTAGTAGGGCTCTCTTCTTTTCTAAGAACAGCCTCAAGAAGAGAAGAGTATGTGTCATTGAGAGTTTACCCTATGCATTCACCCATGACAATATATGCAGCATGATAAAAAACATGTTGGGAGAAAACACTGGAAGCCATGCTGCCATCTAAGTCCTCCAGCTACCTATTTCACAAGATGGCAGACGTCCTCTCTTGTTTTCTGCTGCACAATGACACAACTTCAGCAGCTTTCCCACCCTCTGAGTCTTCTAACCACAGTAGCTTATGCACAGCAAACTCTTAAGAAAGGTATAAAATTTGTATTTATATCCTTTGAGGGGGAGAATAGAACTGAATATGAAAACAGAAGGAAACACCGTAGCTCATTTCAAAACAACGTGAGTGCTCTGAAACGGGCTCTGAGGAGGATTTGTCCTGGATCGGTCTGTAAAGGGCAGCACCAGGTATGTCATCTTTAGGTTCATCCAGGATCACGCAGCAATTTAGAATCACTTTTCAAAATCCTAGTTGTAGACCAAGATACTTACACCTCCACACAAAGTCCCACTTTAGGTGTATAAATCTTCTACCACAGGGCTCTGGTATCTCAGTTCACCAGCCAGTGCTGCAAAGGGGTTAAATGGATCAGTGACTTTTCTTGGTCACACAGAACCTGCTCACAGAGCTCTTTTGTGGAAACCTTCAAGAACGAGTGATTCATCTCCGAGTTTCATCATATGGGGCTTTGTTGGCCTGGGGGAACTATATACATTGTCAATGCTAGGGTGAATTTTCTTAATAGCACAGGAGCACAAGGCCGTGAGTTAGATAAAGCAACTGTTCAGCTGGAAAAGCTTATGAAAAAATACTAGTCTCTAGGCTCAGGCAAATAATTTGAAGAAATATACAAGTGAGAAAGATGGGAGACTTTGCTGAAGATGCAGACATAGTAATTTGAGGTTAATACATGTCCCAAGAGTTTTAGAGAGTGATTCTGACATAAAAGAAGTTTTCAAGCTGTTAACATAATACAATATTTATAAAAAATCTTTGAAATGTTTTAAAATGGGTGTTTGGAAACATTGATGATTTAATATATTTGATAATGACAGTGCAGTAATTACAAATAATTTTGTTTCCACTGAAGATTATGAACAATCAAGACCTAGAACGAAAAGCAATTTTACAGAATTCGAAAGGAGAAAGGAGCTTTATCCAACCTGCATCACTTCTCCTTCAGATCCTTTAAGACTAGACTCTAGTGCTTTGTGGGCACTAGAATGAAATTACTGAAATAGTGCACTTTTTAAAATATATTTTCCTGAGTGTTTCAGAAGCAACTAATAAAAGAAATTCAGAAACTTATCTAAAGCAGTAAAGCCAAGCCATAAAGTGCTCGGCCCAAAACTACTGCTTTGTGAAAAGCATGGTCCGAAAAGCTGATCCTGGTCAAGGCTTCATTAAATCAGCCACTGGCTAAGACAGAAAAAACCACCACTTTACTGAATAGGCAGTAGAACGAGGGAAAAAATTTCTCTGTTATTGCATGTATATAGTTGTGTGATGTCATCCATGTACGTAAATAAAATAAAAAAGGTAAAGCAAAATATGGCTTTTGAACAATCATTGGAGTCTTGCAAAAATACTAAGAAACAGATTAAATCCATGTTCCCAGTGGATGTTCAGGTGCTTTTGTAAAATTAACATTATATATAAACACAAATCAGTGTTTAAGTGCCAGATGGTTAATGAAGGCCAGCCAGGCAACTTCCATAATTCACAATAATGAGTATGGTAATGAGCCTGCATTATAAACTGAACAGCTGAGTGATACATAGTGCCTACTTGAAGTAACAAAGCATTTGGAGTGTTTGATATTAGCGAAAAATGTCGCATTTCCACAGAAAAAGACAGGGAATGCAAGATAGATTTGGTTAAGTTGAATGAAAGGATCCTCAAAGTTTGTTACAAATATTATATATAAATTTAATCTCCATTAATAGCAAGCAACTAGAATTAAAATAAAGTGACAGAAATTTAAACATGAAATTAGTTCCATAATGCATCCAATAATGAACAGCTTTTCCATTCCAGCATTTTCTGTTTTCATGGGCTTTGCTAGTGGCAACACAGACTCCTAATGCTTTTTTGGGGCTTCATTCTTATGAAAGTTGGGTTTGGTACAACCATGATAGTGGCACATCTAGTACTTGTCTGTGATAATGGATTGATATAATGATCTATTTGTATGTCCGGTTACAAGACGATACCTGCAGATTAGTCCTACAGTTGAAACAAATCATTCCCACTGTGGCCTCTGTATAGTTAAATTCTTTAAAAGAAAACAAGGTTGAATTCTTTTCTCCATTATTGACAGGGACCAGTCTGGATCATAGATCGTGTCTCAAATACCTACGAGACGGCTGGGTAAAAGGTGATGCCAAGATGCAGTTATGGGGTAAGAAAAGCAAAATCCTGTGGTTCTACCGGAAAATTGATGACTTGTGAAGGTGGTTCCACTTCTTCCATTCACAGGTGGTCTCTGCTGGGAACTCTATACTCTCCAGCTATCAAAATGCTGTTCCCCTTCCTTAGACACAGGCTTTTGCCCTCAGACCGTGCCTGAACAGCTGCTTTTATCTTCGTAGCAGATGCCTCTACCTTGATCCTTTTTTTTTCCCAGACAGCATTTTAGCCTTCTGAAATGCCCATGTGATCTGACACATCTGGTTTGCTTTTCCTTCAGAATAATTTTCAGAGTAGCAAAACTGCAATAAAACAAAGGCTTCCTCTTTCTTTCCTTGTTGTCCTCAGGATTTTAACGTCTGTTTCACCAGTACTCACGTCCTCATTTTCTGGCTAGCTGTTCATGCGAGGTACCTCTTTAAGAAGAGATAAATCACAAGGTGCTGGCATTTTCATCTATCTACATCGATAAGTTAATAAACATAGGCTTAGCAGATCTATATCGCTACCAGTTCTAACATCATTATTTTTAAAGCGTTTATTCATGGAATACCTAAAAAAAGTTAGAATTTGATTTAAAAAAAAATCTGGACAAAGTCTTCTATTTGAGCCATAGAAATGGGGACTTAAGTGTAAAATTTTCACTGGATTCAGTAACCCTTTTATCATTGATTGAAATTCTTACTTTTTCACCAAAATTCTTGCCCTACATCTTCTTGATCTCTTAAAGCCATTGAAGTTTCTGTAATTAATCAGTTCATCATTTTCATACCAACAACTTGTAAACTTTCAGGGTCTATTCGGTCACTTCCTTACACCTTGTACAGCCATCATTTGGCTGGAGCCTGCTGATTTTTCTGGAGACTGCAGATTTTTCTGCAGTCTGGTTTCGTGAGAAATATGGTTGACACCATTTTACTATGAGCCAGTTTGGAAATGAAACTGCTGTTGAAAACAGACTAATGGCACTCTCCTTCTCCCAACAGCTCTGTAATCTGCCTCCTTTTACTATTCTACATCCTCCTTGTTACCTTTCTATCTTGTCAAACAGATGCCATGACACTGCATTGTTAATAGAAAGCACTTTAAAAGATGCCTATGTAAAAATACTAAACTTCTGCAAAGTGGGTGCTCTCAGAATGAGAGTCAATATTCCCTTTGGATTCCTTTCACGGAACAGTATTGGGGTGCAAAGATTTTGCTTTCTTAGCTTTATGCCTCAGATTAGACCCCCAGACAAAACCCTGCTTGTTTTAAAGAAAGTGTCAATGCAAAATCAGGGGAACGATGGGCTTTATGCAACACATTTGCTTTAGCCGTACTGTTCTTCCATTTCCTTCTTCCCTTTCATAATCATTATTAGGCACTTCAGGAGCCCATTTTTCTGTTTGCCTCATTAATCCTTTTCTTGTATTTCATATCCTATTTCAGTCATTTCTGTACATTATTGTATGCTGTTTGTATTTGCTTGTTCTGCACAGCATGCCTTCCATTAGCCAGTTTGTTTTCCTTTTGTTTCAAGCCATGTGGTTTCCTTGGATTCCCTTCTGGATATTGGTTGCTTTGTTGTTTCTCAGCATTTCTACATGAGTCATTTCGTTTTGGCTTTTGATTCTGTTGTTCAGGTTTGGTATATATTTTAGATTTATTATATCACAAAATGTTCATAATTCTACTTTAAAACTGATGACTGACATTATGATATTAATTTATTTACTTTTAAACTAGATGTACCACGGAAATTTTGAATATTAGTAATATCAATTCAAGCATGATTTGATGGGGATATTATTGTGCCGGTGTTATTAAGAGACTTTGAAAATGCTTTTTCAGTATCTTCCATACACAAACAATTTAAATAGGATAAATCAAAGTTGATGACTGTAAGATTTCTATGTAAGCTAAACAAAAATACTAATCTTCTGTGGGAGGAATAATGATTGGTTACTAGCAAGACATAAACCTCTGGGACAAACCCGAGAGATGTTTTAGAAACCTGGCAGTAACAATCTGCAAGATTTCAATAGCTGCCTAAGAAAAGGGTCAAATAAGAAGGATAACACATTACTGAAAAATGTCTGAAAGTAACTTCAGACAGAAATCTTTATCATCAATTCTGGTGGGTTGGCTTTGCTTTCTTCCTTTACTATACATCTGCCATTCTAACTTTCTCTCTTTTGCTTCTTCCCCTCCCCCTCTCCCTTTTCTCCTGAACATTTCTCTTTCACTCATTTCACTTCTCTGTATTGATTGTTATCAGACTCTTAATACTCCACATGCCTTTTATCCCATTCTGGTTTTACTACAAGAAGAAACCAAAAATGAATACATTCTACAAGCATGGACATCTAAGACAACATCTTGAATCAATGTTTTCAGAACAGGATCGCTCAAATTCGTAATATTATCAACTATGTTCAGCATAATTTTTCTTCTGAGTTGTTTTTCAAATTGCCAGAATACACCTGTCTTGTTTTCTGGTATACATGCATTTTTCCATTTAAATGGAATGATAATCTGTTGCATTCTAATTCTGATATAGGAATGTATACAACTACAACTCTACTAAAGCCTTTGCTAATACATTTGATATATGCAGCATATGATACTTTATAAGATACAAAATTTAAAGAAATACAATTTACCTCATGGAATACAATATTAATTTGCTGCTACTGTTGTTACTATGTTTGTGTAATGAACTTGGGGGTCCTGGTAATACTGAGCTCTGTATAGATATAGAGCAAAGAAACTGCATTTGTTTTGAAGAATTTGTAATATATTCATTTCGTTGAGGTATACATATTCCACTATAAAGTTACATGAAGTTTATATATTCAAGATGATTTATAAATAAATAATGGCCATACTGAATGACTCCAGAAATACAATTTTGAAAGGGATATTCAATGGGATTTAGTCTCTCTAAATGGGATTTTAGTCTCTCAAAGGGATTTAGGCTCTCTTGAAATTCAAGCTTTGTGATTATAAAATCGTATTTTATTAAATGTCTCACAGTTATGAATCTAAAACGAGTTGTTATTACTGCTTTTCAGTGTTATTTGTATAATCAACTTGCTTCATTTGAGGGAAGTCAGGGATTAGCTATTTCTTCTTTAATGCCTTCCTGAATATTCTGACACATTTTGATTGAACATGCATGATTTTTCTTTACCTTCCAGGGATTTTTGCTCAGACCTGTGTCTGTAAGAATGGGATAGGAAATCAGTACAACTGTCTCATAAAGACACTGTTATTTTTTGAAGAGCATTAATTACTGTATATATAATTTAAAACATTTAAAATTAATTGTGAAGGACAGGGGAAAATTAAAAATGGATTCAGAATACAGAGACTTCCTTATGTGTGATTTGTGAAAGAGAAAAGCAGGAAAAAATATTGTTTTCTGTCTTATAATGATTAGATAAAAAGCAAGAATAATTACCAGCTCAGTGGGTAGGCTGGTACAAAGGAAGAAACACTCATCAAGCAGTTGTTTTTTCAGCTTCAGCAGATTGCACACATAAACACACCCCCCCCCCCCCCCCCCCCCCCACCTCGCCGCCCCCCCCCCTTGGTGAGTTTTGCTATCCTGTAAAATCTAATGAATTATCTTCATGGCACATTTTGATGCATATTGTTCCATATGATCAGTTGATGTCATTTCAGGGTTTGTATTGTCTAAGACTTAACTAATGGCTGCAATTCAAGTTAAGGATAACAAGGTAGGTATAGAAATGGTAAGTGCATTTTCCCAAGTCTTTCCAGATTAAGCTTGTTAGCAGCATGAAATACAATGATGACTCTATGAATAATTCTTAATAATCTTGAGTATAAAATGTAGATCAATCTGAATAAACCCTAGTGAAATAAACCTTCTGTCTCCACACTTGGTATTCTGGAGTTTTTTCACGTAAGAGACTACTTCTTTTACCAACTATTCATTCAAGTAAATTTCAGAGTAGGCCTAGGAGTTCTGTAAATCTGGTACAGAGTAAACATATTAATATTAAACAGTATGCTATTTTATCTGAAATTGCTTGACATACCTTACATTATTTGTCAAAATGCTCCAAAGGGTATCATATGCATTGCTCACAGGAAGAGGACCTTCAGAAAACCAGGTTACAGAAATCCAGACTTGGTATCCAAGACAGGAATGACCAGACCAACACAGACCAACACAAAAGACAAATACAGAATTAGGCTTGTCAGGTCAGATAGTTCAATGGCTACAGTTTAATTCATTAATGTATGTCTGTTGGGAGTCAAATTCTCCCATAAGTTTTGCACAGAATTCTAAGTCTGAATCCACCAAAATACTAAGTTTCCTATCTCCCATAACAGCATAGTTTCTGAGGTTTCAGCTGGCTATAATTCTTGTTTATGTAGTGGGTATCATTAGTTTTAAGATAAGGACAGGACATTTACAGAAATTAACAATGGAAATATATCAGCAAATATTGGAGAGGAGGAACAGAAAATTTTTGTCATTTCCTCCTAGGAATAGGCACTGGGGCTGCAGATTCCAGGGTTAGTGTCAGGAGAGAAGAAACTCTTACTGAAATTCATGGTTCACATCACCCTGGTACCAAAGCATGCTTAGAAGATGTTTGCCCCCCATTTTCTGTTCCCTATCACTTAAGCCAGCGCTTTATTCTCTTTAGAGTACTGGGTGCAAGGCAAACCAAAGACTGCACATACCCTTTCCTTTCTTTTTTTTAGCTCCATAAAATCTTTCACATCCTGTAATGATTTATGGAACAACACTATTTGCTCACTAAATTATATGGTGTAACACACAGTTAATAGACTGTGCATGCTTCTTTCAATGAAAGATCAAAATGATGTACCTAATTTCTTTCTCATTGGTACCAATTTTAAACCCATCATGGGAGTATTACATGACACTTTACTGCTATTCTAGTTTGTTCTTCTCAGTGATCCATACCCCGTACTTGGATTTAAACAGATTTTAAAAGTTAGAAACACTCAGACTCAGTATTTGTTATAGGAAACACCTATCAGCTGAATTGTTTCAAGATACCAATTTCTGTAAAAATAAAGGGTCTGTATAGCAGGGAAAAGAGATGGGTGCAAAACATAAGACAGTAATCCTCAAGCAGATGAGGAAAGTAAAAGATTTTCCCAAAACAGAAAGTATAATCTGTCTTCTATCGACTCACAATGCAAATTTGCAATGTGTTCAGCAACCAGTAAATGTGGTCACAGTAAAGATGGATGTTCCATATACGGGAAAGGCAATGCTTATCCAGATGCTGCAAAGCTATCTTAATTCGTGGCTCCTTTAGACCAAGAACAAAGCAGATTGCCTGCAACCATAGCTACTAGTTCAAATGTCAAATTTCTCTCTTATATGTACTACAGAAGCAGCGGCAGCTGACAGGCAATCCAAGTGTAGAGGACAAGTGGATAATGGAAATTCCAGGAGAGATCCCTTGCAACAATTGAGGAAAGCCAAAGGTGAAAAGAAATGCTACAGTCACTTGGGTGTGAATGTTTGTGAATATTGCTGTTACATTCTCCTCTAAGCGGTGCAAATTCAGTATTGTTTCTGTCGTCTTCCTGTTCCCCTGCCAGAACACATGATTCTTTTTCTTTTTTTGCCTTTATTACTGGAAATGCAGACTATAGCAACAACATCAAGTGAAAATCTGACCCACTCAGCAAAAAATAAGAAATGTAGCCAGGGAGTCTCAGCTACTGCCTCACGTCTAAATGCGCAGAAATTCTACTATCTACCCAGGTAGAGCAGAAAGCTGTAAGGCTCCTTCACTTACGGTAATCCTGCATGAGCACAGTCCTTCACAAGTCAGCACCACTGCCTAGCGGGCTTACTGGGCCAGGTGGCAAAACACATAATTTTGAATAGGTTAAACTTTTGCTCTGTTTTATACTGCTTTTGGATGGGATAATACTAATGGAGAGATCTGAGCCTCCCATCCCTTTGGAAGGTCATTCCTATTTCTACAACTCACCTTCGAGGGAGCAAGTGAAGATTTATTTACTTTTTCTTTTTATATAAGAGAAGCCAGACAAGAGAACAGAGGAAAATTCCAGAGAGAAGTCCCGCTGTGAAGCATAGGGATAGGACAGAACAGTTCAACTAGAAAGCATCATTTTTTAAAATTAAGTTCCTTGTTCAATGTGAGTTTTAATCATTGTCACACTGACAGCTGGGGTGCTGAATAAGCTTGTTTGGGATATGGGCTAGCATTTGCATGTGTATGTGCTTATGTGTAATTTACATAGTTTTTTTGAGATACATCACAATTTGCATCACTTTTTCTAAAGTGCTTGCAATATACCAGATGGAATAATTGTGTTTCTTTTCTGAAGGATTATTTTAAAACAAAATCCAATGCAGTACTTTATTTATAATTACAGAGAAAAGTAAGAAGCAAGACACGAAGGAACTATATGAAATACTATTTTATTTTGTCAGAGTTCTTGGATGACATTTCACCTCTGTGAACAGTTCCTGCTTATCTTCTCTCTGGACTAAAACCCTCTTTTTTCCATATCCCAGGCTGCTTTATAACAAAGTCAAATGTCCTTTATATGCATTAAAATTTGAAATGGTCCTTTTTCACTGGAACTGCAATGCTCTGACAGTAGTATCGGTTGCTTCAAAACAAAACACAAGTACTCCTGCAGCAAATGGTTTAAGGAGAAAAAATATAGTTCAAGAAAAATCTACTTTAACTAAGAGAACAGTTTAGTGTACCATAGTCCACTTTAAACAGTCGTCTTGAAGGGAAAGTTAATGATACGAAGTTTGGCTTTAGCCACCTTGTTTCAGATACCCAAGCTGGCTCATACAAAGCTAGTCACGGCACCTCTGTGACACATTACAGCAAAAGTATACCTTAGCTTTGCTTCAAAGTTCATACAACCTTTCAAATATAGCAAGGTTATAAAGTCAGCTTGTTTACTGATACTATTTTTTTTTCCTTTTCAACACATTCAATTTGGTTACATATCATAAACGTTTGAAAAATGTACTTCACAATCTATCTACAAGCTGATGGGTCTGACTAGATGGCATAACAAAAGAAATACCATTTGAGAGACAAACAATTCGCCCTCTAAGTTTCATTCCTATAGATTTTTGAAGTATGCTGATTAGATGACAGACTGGTACGATAGACACACATAAATAAAATTAACAAAGAAATTTCCCACCTTAGAGCACCATCTGATCTTCCTGCAACTCTGTGTGAAAGTAGTCAAAAGTCTAAATTTCAAGTGTTATTACCCTTTCCCCCGTATCTTCTGAAGAGCCTAAACAGTGCACATATCTTCTGAAAGCCTAAACACCTATGCACACCTCTTTCTGTCACGTAGCTAAAATGATGACAGTACTCCATGTGTTTCATGGATTCTTTTGACTAGGTTCAACATACTTTCAGATTTGCATAATCTTCACGAAAACCAAAGAGAAATAGTCCTTTTGAAATCATTTTGCAAGGCCATCCTGAGAAAAGGAATGGAATCACTTAAAATCGCTCTAAAAAGCTAACAACTAAAGTATGGTATTACCCAGCTCCTTTGCTTGATTAAACTAAATAGAAACATGACCTATGAATCTTCATAAAATTAAGATTTACAGTAGATTAGGGACAAGGTAAAGTTTGAATTTGTTGTAGGTTTAAAAAATTACCATCCAATTTCTGGTAAACATACCTGTTTCACACATGCTCCTTAAAATTTTGGGGGAATTCCCTGCAGTGAAATTAGTGAAAACAGTGCTGAGTCACAAGGACACCACTATTCATGGATATAAACACCAAAACGAAGATACCCCTTTCCAGCAGCAAATTGTAGATAATGCTTTTTTCATCACTTCTCTCCTTAGTGTCTACCTATAATGCAAGCACAACTTATTTAAGAAAGCAAATATGAAGTCCTGAAACAAGTCCCATTAAAAACCCTCACAGTATTAAAAGATATAATGTTCACTTTGCAGAAATGATGCATCAGCAACAGCTGTAAAACTCTATCATTCCTCATGTTTTTGTGAAGTGGAGAATACAGCCAGCCTATTAGCTTGAGAGTCATACCACTATTCCTGAGTACAGCAGTATTATTCAGAGAGAATTAACTGTAACTATACCAGTAGGAGGGTATTTGCATGATGAAAGGAGTACAGATGTAAGAAAAGACTTTTTATGTTTTGGGAACCGAGAATTTGTTAAGACCAAATCTGTAGCAAAACACGTGCAAGAACTGCTGCTGGTGTGCTTTCTTTCAAAGGCAGCACTGCATCTAAGATTAGGATACCATGTAGCACAAAGTATCACCAAAATATAGGAAAAGCATCACTTACAGTGCTATTTTATTTTAAACAGTATTCTTGTAAAGTGGTTTTCCATTTTCCAGGAAGGCCATACGGTTTCATTTTGTTCCTCACTAAAATGCTCAGAAAATAACTCACCCTTGAAGGATCTCTGTGGAAAAACTTGCTATGTTATCCTGAGCAGACGCAGTCCTAGTTGGGATATTTGGTCAAGAGAACAACTGGAGACTAAACACCCACGGGGCAATTAGGAACACATTGTTAAGCTCTTAGGACAGCACTCTGTGGTCTTCTTGGTTCTTCGTAACTCCTACCCATTTGTCACTTACTGATAGCAGTAATTCGCAGACTGTAAAGTACGACCTTTGGAATGGTGTCAGTGCTATGCACCATAGCTGTTACCTGACCCCTGCTCCCAGTAACATGACCAGTCAACTTTTGGAAGATGTGGATGGTAGGGAAGAGCTTTGATAACTATGAAATAAACAGAGTACAGTGCAGAGCCATCTGTCAGCCGCTTTGGAAACCATTCCGCAGCCACAAAGCCCTGGTTGCTTGTGATCAACATGCTTTGCCTCTCTCTCTGTTTATCATCTGTAAGGAGAAAACACTCCACACTGAATATAGTAATGAAAGTCAATATAAAGTATATATTGCAGAAATTATATAAAAATATACTTTAGTGAATAAATTATTCTACCAGACAGAATTGAGGGAGAAAGAGCAATTAGTGGTACTGACATGGGAAAAGGAGATATGGCATACAATGCAGTTTGAAAGAGGGAGGAAGTTAGCAAGATACAGATGGCAGGAAACGCAGAGAAGAAAACGTTGACATTAACGGCTTGCACAGTCTGCAAAGGAAAAAAGAAAGGAAGCAGGTTAAAAAAGAGAAAAAAAAAAAAGGAAGTGATGGCAGAGAGACAAGTTAGGGGCCATATCTAGAGGTAAGCTGCAGAAAATCTGTATAGATTTTTAAAAGAAAGAGGTGGTTTTGAACTGGATTCTTACAGGGCTGCAGAGTCATTTCAAGGTGATCTGTTTCTGTTCTTAGCCTGAGTGGTAGGACTGGTTGCAGAGCTCTGCAGGTAAGAAATGACAGAGGAGTTACAAGGACGACAAAAGGGAATTGAAAGGAAATGTAAAGACAAACAGGCTGGAAGACTTCAGCACTGTTGGACAGTGCACTCAAACAGAAATACATGCTGACGGTGCAAAAAGAAGCATAGTTTGGGATCTAGGACTCCATTGCTCTGAGAGAAGTCAAAGACAAGTAAGCAGGCAGCGGGCTCCTCAGAATCCTCCTTACTGTTGTAATACAGCACCCTTAGCATTTTCTGGTGTTATTTCCAAATGAAGCCAGCACACCAGCCAGCAGTAGAAACCAAATAAATTTTGCCAGCTACCCACACTACCTGCTAATTGCAAATGGGGCCTGCAACTGCAAGAATTACCATTAATCAGATTCCAGTATTATTTAACAACCTCTGGGTTTAACAACCTATCTCTACTTTAAAAATATATTTTGAGCATTGAAACAGAGTGGCAAAGTTAAAAATTTTCTGAAGTAATACCTAATGCTAGTGTGTACACTCTTATTTTACACAGCAGCCTCCGCACTTCTGAATACAGATACTTTCACCGTGTGCTTGCATCCTGCTAAGTCAAATGCTTTGGAGTATCCAGAAGTCAGTAAGTTGGAAACAGCATAACTATTCACTGGTCTAAGGAAGAGCTAAAGTCCTGCTGACACACAAATGATATACAGCCCTCTCTCATTTTTTAGAAGATCGAAGTTGTGTTGTTGCTTTAATGACATTTACTCAGCTTAAGAATTACATACAAACTTTGCTCTGCATTAAAAAGCACCAGACAAAACCACTTTTGAAATAAACTTCTCATCAATCTTTCTAAAAGAGCCTTTCTCCCTTCTTGGGTACACCAAATACTTATTTCCAGCTTCCTAGTTTATTGACTTCTCAGCATATTAACTTTTTGGCCTGTTAGCCATATGTGTGTTGACCTTAAGGACTGCTGCCTTTATGGGTTTTAACAATATGTCCAGCTCCCACAGCAACAGCAGCAGTGGATTATCGCAAAGGCCTTAGAGATAAGGAGTGACATCATGCACTATTGTTACTGCCTTTGCTAACTCAGCAATACACATATCCATGCAGCCAAACACGTCATGAACTTCCTCTCCATGTTGCACTTCAGTTGTTGCAGACATGACCCATACGACAGTCACGACCCATACAACAGTCACAGAATTATCCACTTAGTTCTTCAATAGCAGTTCTAATTCTGATATAAACTACTCATGTTAGATATTTTAGGAGCTGTAATCTGTATGTGTAATCCTCTTTATGTTGTGACGTAGCACATGAGTTGGTCTGATACCGTATTCCTACTCTCTCTGGACAAAAAAAAAGGCAGATAAATCAATATAGTGTCATGAAATTGCAGTATATTAAGTTGTTTTTATCATGCTGCTTTGGATACTTTCCACATTCTGAAAAATATGGACTAAATTATATTTCCCAAATCCTACCCTTGAAAAAATTAAAGTGGTAAATAAGCATATAAAAAATAATCATCATACCACAGCACCGAGTTTTCAGAAACACATGTAACTGCTGCACAGCTTCCAGAGCCTCCCCACACCTTTCGCTGCTTTTCTACTTGTGTATAAAGTGTCCCTGGACATGATGTCCTTTGAAGGTGAAGCCCAGGAACAGAACTTTCTTCATTAATAGCTTGTTTTTCCTGGCACTGTATCAGAATCAGTACTTCCAAAAACACAACAGGAATAGTATTATAGCAACGGAAAATTTCACTACTGCAAGAAGAAAGTCATACAGTTTACAAATTAATGGCTAAATATAAAAGAAAGTGAAATCCTTTATTTATTTATTTATTTATTTGTAAATATCCGAGTACTTCAGAGTTCCTGAATCTTACCCTCTTTCTCTCTTCTCTTTCCTATTAACAAGAGTTCTGCATCTTTTAGAAAGCCTCCTTTAGTAAACGCTGCTGGTACCAAACGCGCTGCAGTGACAGGCACAGAGGCGGAGGGGCGCGGGCTCCCGCAGGGCCTCGCCAGGCACAGGGCACCGCCGGCCCGGCCTG
>NW_009195827.1:15054-19038 GCF_000690835.1 Fulmarus glacialis | reverse complement strand
GGACTCCAGCAAGAAGAGGAAGCCTAAAGTGATCCGCACGGATGGGGGCCTGCAGGAGGGCAAGCGGGGCAAGGCCGATGCCGACCAGGTAGGGCCGCTGGCTGCCCGTGTGTGGAGGCAGAGCCTGCCTGCTGCGGCAGGGGGCTTGTGTCCTCCTGCCGTACAAAGGGCTGTTCGCACACCCACTCTTTGCTGGCCTTATTTTCCTCTTTGGGAAGTTGTGGGACCGTTCTCCCAGAGCTGAGCTGGCTCCCAATGCCTCTGAAACTCCCGCTCTGAATTTCTGAACCTGCTCCTGTCTCCTCCAGGAAACACAACATTCAGGGAGTCAAACCTTTCTCTTGAGACATAGGGAGAGCGAGCACGAGGCTGAAAGGTCCTGCGGGGGGTTGCAGGTTGCCTTAAAGCACTCCCGCAAGCAGCAGGGTAACCTAGGTTCAGCCAAAGTGGCGGCTGGGCTTGAAGTAGTAGTTGTCTTTCCCAGTTTATGCTCTGTGGTAATTTGGATATACCTGGTGCAGGGCAGATACCAGCTTAAACTTACAGTAACTTTATAACAGGCAACCTGAACTGCCCAGACGTTTTAATGCCTGGTGGTGTTTGTGTCCAGGACTGTTAACAGGGTCCTCTTCCCGTGTGTAAAGCCTCCTCGAGCACGGGATTAACGGACAGAGCCAGGAATTGAGACCCAGCAGTTTGTTTCCCAGTGCCCTTCCCAGAGAAGATGGAAGATATGAGCCGTAGAAAGTGCTTTCTGCCTTTGCAGGATGTTAGGTACTACAGCGAGGAGTGCGAGGTGGATCTCCGGGACCCCATCAAGGACTACGAACTCTACAGAGAGACCTGCCAGGAGCTTCAGAGACTGATGGCAGAAATCCAGGAGCTGAAGAGCAGAGGCATCAAGGACAACGTAAGGAGAAGCCTCGGTGTTTGATTGAATGTGTTCCGTTTTTTGATGTTTTTCCTTAATCTGGAGGAACGGGAGGAGAGGCTGTGACGTCTTCTGGGGAGAGTCAGGAAAATGGAACAGCCTCCCTTAAATAAAGTAAAATATGATTTAGCTGAGGCATTGGTCTTGACGGAGCAGATGTTATGCAGACTGAGTTCTTCTAAAGCATCTCTGGGCTCCCCGTGGGTCGTGCTGATGGGTCGGGGGCTCCTGGGGAGGGAATTGAGCCCCTGCTGACTGCAGCGGGGGTGGCTGGCTCTCGCTGACCCAGGGGGGCCCGCCAGCGTCGGCCGCGGCTGGGGAAGGCTTGCACTGCGACCGCCCATGCTGTCCTCTGCACAGTAGGGTGGGTGCTTCAGGCTCAAACGCCTCTGTTCCTACGGCCGAGAAAAATCACTAGAGTGAGCCTGGAACCCCCCCAGGTTATTTCCAGTGGGTGACCTGTGAGTCTGGCAGCGGGAGGCTCCCTCAGAAGCCCTGGTGACATGAATTGCGGCTTCTTAGTGAAGCACGGAGCCCCCTTTGTGACAGGACTCGCAGGAAGTGCCTGCAGCAAAGGGGATTTGTGGCGAGAGCTGTCCCTCCTGCTTCAGACGCCTCTCTCCTGCCACTCAGGCTTCCGAGATCGACGAGCGGCGGATTCAGAGCTGCGTCCACTTCATGACCCTGAAGAAGCTCAACCGGCTGGCTCATATTCGCCTGAAGAAAGGGAGAGATCAAACCCACGAGGTACAGAGGGGGCTGGTGGGTGACAAATACAGGTCGGGATTTAGGAGGGATCAGCCGACGGTGATATTTCTGTCTGGTCTGGGTATGGATGTGTGAGAGGAATTAAACACCAGCCAAGTCATGGTTTTTGAATTAGAGGTTTATCGGGAAACTCAACTGCAGAGCAGCAGCAGAAGCTGTAATTATAACGAGTGATGAAGAAGCAGTATCTGCTTCTGTCTCAGATATAACGGGGAGTCAGAAGGCTCTGTCTCAAGAGTCTGGTGTGCTGCAGGCTTGAGAAATACATATACAGTTGGCCGCAAGGCTCCTTGCCCAGACTTCTCGGAGAGCTTTTCACAGTTAGTGAACAACACTCATTTTCCTTGGACCACTGAGGGAACTGAGGCACAGGGACGGGAGGGGACTCGGCCCGTGTGCCCCAGCAGGTCTGCCCTGTTCTGTGCCTCGTCCCTGCAACGTGCTGGAAGGGAGCAGAATCAGTTTGATGTCACGATCGTTTGGTTTCCCAGCCCTTGAAAATGTCTTTTTTTCCCCCAAAAAATTGTTGCATACCCTAAAACCCACCATCCCTAGCTGGTATCGGGGGGGGATGTTGGTGACTCTCTTGCGGGGTGTGTTTGCTGGGAGGACGGTAACGGCTTCATCCCCTGCTCTGGCTGTGTCTGTGTTTCAGGCGAAGCAGAAGGTGGACGCGTATCACCTGCAGCTCCAGAACTTGCTCTATGAGGTGATGCACCTGCAGAAAGAGATCACCAAATGTCTGGAGTTCAAGTGAGTTTGGCTGGGGAGGAGGGAGAGTGACGGTGTGTCTGAGATGGGGTGGAGGCCTCAAACGTTTGGAATCTCTTGTCACCTTTCCTGAGCCCGCTGTGGGAAGAGAGCAGGTGCTCCAGATGCCACCACGCAGGAGAGACGGAGTGTCCCCAAGTTCTTGTGCTTGGGGGAGGAGGCTCCTGTAGGGAGGAGGGAAGAAGGCATCTGTTTTGATAGATGGACAGTGGAGAAGAAAACAGGTAAACGTCAAAGACGTGGCCACGCTGGTCTCTTCGAGGACTCTCTGGCCTCCGTATATCAGGAGTTTTCTTCCGAAAGCCAAGCATTCCGTTGTGCCCATTGCATAGGCAGCGCTCTGAGTTGGAGGGCTGTATTTAGACCAATGCCTCAAACAGTGCTGTGGTTAATCGCGCAGGGGAGGTGTCTCCATGAAAGGAGAGACCCTGTTCAGACCTTTCACTCCTCTGCTGAGCTCTGCTCTGATTCAGCTCGCTGATGCCGTGGTGTTTCACGTAGCAGAGTGAAGCTGGGGCACGGAGCATTGGCATTGACCTCTCTCCTGTGAGGCACGGTTGAGTTTGGCCCTGCTGCGGCATTTCCCACCCTTCCCCAATCTGATCCGTCTGTCCTTGCAGGTCAAAACATGAGGAAATCGAACTGGTGAGCCTGGAGGAGTTTTACAAAGAGGCCCCCCCAGAAATCAGCCGGCCGGCCATCACCCTCTCTGAGCCCCACCAGCAGACCCTGGCCCGCCTGGACTGGGAGCTGGAGCAGCGCAAGAGGTGGGTCAGCGGCGTCTCGGTTCGGTGTCAGCCTTGCTGCGCTCTCAGCAGGCCCCCAGCATGAGCTGCACAGCTGCTGGATGAAGCAAATATGGGTGATAAAGGTTTTAACATCCTCTTGAAATAGTCAGTGTAGAACAAGTGACAGATTTATTGTGTAACTGAGCCCTTGACGCGGAGGATCACTCTTTGTGTAGAGCTGGGCTGCGTGGGATCCTTGTTTCGTAGATCAGGGAGTTTTCTTTCACCTGCCTGATGAAAGAGAGGATCCCCTGGGGGATCCTGGGGAGCAGAGCACCCTCCAAACCAGCGCGAGAGGAGCCCCACGCCAGCTGCAGCCACTGCGCAAGAGGGGCTGCCTGGCTGGGACCGCACCTTGTGCTCTGGGGAACGACAGCAAAGGCGTCTTGGCTCTCCTGATAAGCCCACGTGTTATCTCACCGAGGCAGTGAACGTCAGCGCCGGCTCTTGGGTATCAAGGGAGGAAAATGAATTTAATAGCTTGGTGTTTCCCCGGCGTCTGCTTGGAGGCTCTTGCAGCGGGGGACAGGGATGCCGCCCGCCATGGGGGTCATATTGAAGAATGGGTGGTTACACGCTTCCATCCATAACCCGTTTCCGCAAGACATGCCATGTAGGGTGAAGCGATCCCTGTTTTGTCTGCCTCGCTGTGGTGCGAGGACCAAAATTAAGCCAGACTGGCTTGGGGGCACTGCTCCGGGCTGCCGCCCGTCCCCACTCACTTCT
>NW_009195827.1:10656-15034 GCF_000690835.1 Fulmarus glacialis | reverse complement strand
GCTTGCGTTGGCTCCTTAGCCTTGCCACGGTGGGGAGCTGCCTGCACAGCGCTCGTCTCGGCTGAGCTGCGACGGGCACGGTTGTCCCGGTTCTGGCAGCCACCTCCTCGGTGCAGGCTCTGACCCCCGAGGTCCCTCAGCACGTGCGGGCAGGCCAGGTGGCTCAGCTGCTCCGTCAACTCTTGCCTCATGCGAAAAACAAACATGATGCGACGTTCCTGTGTTTTGATAACGGCCAGCAGCTTTTTCAGCCAGGCAGCAGCCGAGACCAGCCTTCTGGAAAGATCAGTCTGAGCTGCCGGTAGGTGCTGTGTGAGCAGCGCAGCTCAGCAGAGCAGACTAGCAAGAGGTGGGTGCTGCGTGGCTCCAACGCCTCGTGCTTCGCCTCTCCCAGACCCTTCATGTCAAACCTGGCTTCTTTTGCCTGGTGGAAGGCACCCGTTTGCGCTGCAGCCGAGATCCTCCGGAAGGCTCTGCCTGCGGCACACTCTGCGGAGGAGCGTTCAACCTGGAGATCTCTTGAGGATTCTCCTTAACAATGATTGTTCAGTGCAAACTGTGTAGAGGGCAAAGACGAGCTGAACCGAGCCCGTCCCGCAGTTGCATGTTGAATTGCTGAGAAGCCTTGCCATTCCCAGTCCTCGCCCCACAGTATCTGGGGAACACCACCTCTTGCCACCGTTGCGGTGGGAAATTGCCTCTTCAGCTGCCTCAAGAGCAGATGTCGGTAGTGCTTTGGGCACTTTCTGATGCTGTTGGGGTTGTTAGTGTCCATCCATAACCCTCACGTTGTGGAGTACTGGATTTGTCTTGGATTCTCCTCCGACAGGTGCCTCTTGAGTGGTGTTACAGAGATCTTTGCTGCTCTCACTAGCTCGGGGAGCTCAGTAGAGGTGTCTGAAAGCTGGACTTTGGAACTGCATTGTGTCGGAGCCTGTTGACCCAATACAAATGTAGTTTTGCTTGGAAACAGAAGCGTTTCAGTCCTGCAGTGTCACGTCTGTTGTTCCCCCTCAGAAGGGGGGTCCTCTGCACTGCGGGTGCTCTCGTCCAGTGGGGAGCAGGGTCCTGAGAGGAGAGTGCATGAGCCCCCAGCCCACCGTTCCCCCTGCCACGGTGGTGGCTTGTCCGGGGCAGCACACCTCCTTACCCAGCTTACCCTGCTGCTGCTTTCTGCTGGGCAAGAGGCTGCAGTCAACAGCAATAAGGAGATTTAACGTGTTCTCCCTAAACACGAGTGTGTCCAGGGCTCGGAGGGTCGTGGTGAACTTGCATTTTCCTGGGCTTTCTACCCAGTTACAGAGGAGGACTTGCTAGTGTGTTAAACCTCAGCTCTCATGAGTTTAACTAAGGAGTTGATGTGACATGAAGTGACTCTGGTGATATGAAGTGGAAAAGCCTCTTCAGGAACTTGGCGGGGTCGGCAGGGCTCCGTTGGCGTGGCTGCCGGCAGCAGAGGCTGGCGTGGAGCGGGTCTGCTGAGGGAAGATCTGGTTGCTGTCCCTTCTCAGAGCACAGCACAAGGCTGAGCTTCCACTTTCTCTCCCTGTTCATTTTCCAGCTCTAATCAGTTCCTTTCTGCCTCCGCTTGCCCTTGGCGTTAAGAGCTCTTTGTTTGTCACCGTGTCTGAGCTCTCCTGGTTCCTGCAGTGACTTTTGTCAGGTCGGGAGAGCTGGGGCCCGTGACCCAGGCAGGCCCCAGCAGGCTTTGTAGTTGTGATGTGTGGTGGTAACCGAGTTCCCACCTCTAGGCTGGCAGAGAAGTACAAGGAGTGCCTGACCAGCAAGGAGAAGATCCTGAAGGAGATCGAGGTGAAGAAGGAGTATCTGAGCAGCCTCCAGCCTCGACTCAACAGCATCATGCAGGTACTTGAGCTCTGCAGGATGGGGAGAAGGCTTTGGGGCCGAGCTGAGGTCACGCTCCGAGGGCTGCGTTAGAGAGGTGCAAACGCCTGGGCTGATTCTGCTTTGGAGATATTTTGCTCCCAGGCAGTGTGGACGAGGGGTAGATCTGCCTCGTGCCAAGACTCCTCTGGAGTCTCCTTGTTTATGCGGCAATTCCCGCAGAACTGCGGATGGAGGAGTCATTAAATGGGCCTTTCCCTAGAGAGTAATACGCAGTTCCAGTCCCTTGTGATTGCCTTGGGAGGGAAAAACAGGAGAAGGAACTGGGTTATTTTCAGATCCAAAAGTTTTCCAGCAAAGGAGAGCTGCTAGCCCTTCCCTGGGGGCTCGCCGGGCCCGTGGCTGCATTTAACCCTGCACCGCAGTTGCTGTGCTGGTTTCCAGTCTCCCGCTTGCCAGCCTGGGGTGAAAGAGGGGGTGAGGAAGGCAAACTGTTCTGTTCCCAGTGATGAAGGTTAGCCCTCTTGTTCCCCCAGGCCTCCCTGCCTGTCCAGGAGTATCTCTTCATGCCTTTCGACCAGGCGCACAAGCAGTACGAGACAGCCCGACACCTCCCACCGCCTCTCTACGTCCTCTTTGTTCAAGCCAGTGCCTACGGTCAGGCCTGCGGTGAGCACCGAGGGGGGAGCGCGGTCCTCAGTGACACTGCGAGGGGCTGTCACCAGCCGGGGCTGGGTGGCAATGCTCCCCCCACGGGCCAGATTTCCCTCCTGCTTGCAGAAAGCACTGCTTTGGGGACGCTGTGGGAGGTCATTTCTGTCCCATCTGCTCTGCTGCCAGATTCTGCTGAGCCTGGAGCAGCGGGGTGGCCCCGGGGCCAGCACAATGAGGCAGCAGCTTTTGAAACCTTGTTTGCTCAGCTCCCTCAGCTGGAAGAACTGCTTGGGAAGCTTGCTTGCCACCTCTGCCCCTCCTTCTCAAGGTTGGCAGGGACGTCCCTGCAGCCTGCAAGCTGGCTCGATGCTGACATGGCCTCCCGAGAGCTGTCACTCTGTGGGGTGCGTGCTACGTTGTGCCACCCGTGGGTGGTGGTGACTCCAGAGCAGATGGTACCTCTGCCTACCCTCGCAGAGGCCCTTCCCGCAGCTCATCTGAAAGCCTTCATCCCCGAAGGCAGCTTTGCATTTCAAGGGGCTTTCTGAAGCCTCCCTGAGGCACGAGGGATTTCCCAGCAGGGCTCAGGATCCCCCTGGGCTGTCCGCATCTCCTGTGTGGAGAGGGCTGTAGCATAGCGTGACAGCTGCAATCCCACCCGCTCTGGGAGTGGGGCAGGTGGCAGAGGAGCGTGGATGTCCCACACTGTGGCACTGGGCCATGCCAGGTCCTTGCTAACGAGTACCTGCAGCCCTGATGACCCAACTCCTCACTCCCGGCTTGTGCCAGCCAGACCCCAACCCCTCTTGGCTCTTGATGAAGATTTGGCCTTTAGGGTTACCAGGGACAGTCCCTCAAAACCCAGCATTTTCCCTTCTCTGACCCCGTCCTACCCAGGAGATCCAGCCCTGCGGTGGCCCCACGGAGCCCTCTGGACAATTGCCTCTTCCCACTGACCCTTCGTTTGAGCTTCCTCTACCACGGAGCTTTCTGGGGCAGGGCTGCTTCTAGCTGCCTTTCCCATACAGAAGTGGGGTTCGTACTTAGTTTTCATGTCTCCTCTGTAGATAAGAAGCTTGTGGTGGCCATTGAAGGGAGCGTAGAGGAAGCCAAAGCCCTGTACAAGCCGCCTGAGGACTCGCAGGGTGAGTTGAGGTGGTGTTGCCACAGGCAGCCTGCCTGATGCTCTGTGCTGCAGGCAAAGGAGTCGGGTAGAGAAGCAGGTGGGTTCCGGGGTGGGTGCTGAAATGGCGCAGTGCCTGGTGTCTGCGCTGCTGGCCAAAATCCCTGGCAGCTGATCTCTGTCCCAGGCTCCTCCTTCCTGAGAGATGTTCACAGCCCCTCGTCTGTTGGAGTGACCTCTGGTACTGGGGACATGTTCCTGTGTGTCTGCATCCTGCTAGGGCCCTGCTTTTGGGGGACCGGCGATGTCTGGGGGAGCTGTGGTCTTGGAGAAAGGGCTGGTAGTCCTGCTGGCTGTGGGCAAACTGCTGAGCCCCAGACGGTCCCCACTTACACCCCTCTCTTTCTGCAGATGATGAAAGCGATTCTGACGCGGAGGAGGAGCAGACCACGGTAAGGGATAGCGCTGTCCCCTTCTGGGTCCTCTCCCAACACCGTATCATGTGGGCAAACCAATCTGTGCCTGCTAACTGGGAGGAGCTGGGCGTGAGTGGGGCTGGGAATGGGTCCCTGCGCGCTGTGAGAGCGTGTGTAGGTGCACTGACGTTAAATCCAGCCATTTCTTGGGAGGAGAGGGGTGCCATTTCCACTTTCTGTCCCAAATGCAGGAGAGCCAGGGTGCAAATCTTGCCGGCTCACGTCCCACTACACTCGCATCCCATCCGGCAGCGGCAGCTGCGTCGCAGCTCTCCGGCTG
>NW_009195827.1:7709-10616 GCF_000690835.1 Fulmarus glacialis | reverse complement strand
TCCGGCGGGAAGGGATGCGTGTCCATCCCCTGCCGTCTGCCAAAAGCGTTGAGCTGAACTCTGCACCAGGGGTTGTTCAGTGCTCCCTTGGGGCAGCGTCTGAGTCCTACAGGTTGTACCTTCTGGATGCTGGGGAGAGGCTGTAGGTGCTGGCGGCCCCCAGCATGGAAGCCCACAGGAGGTCTGTGCCACCACTCCCCACCACCCAGTGGCAGCGCCTGGTGTATCCGGCTGTTGCTGTGGGGAAGGGTAAAGGAAAGGGCCTCAGCTTCTGCCCCTCGAGGTGGGGAAGCTTTTGGGGCCAGCAGGTCCTTGGCCCTGTCTCGCAGTGGCAGGGGTGCTCCTGGGAGCTGAAGGAACGACAGGAACCGGAGTTGCTTTGTCCTCACCCTGCAGCAGGGCAAGGGTTTCTTGCTCCCCTCCCTCCCCAGGGCTGCTCCGTGGCCACTGCACTGGGGGATTGGGGAACTAGACTAGAAGGAAAGAGCAGTGGGAGAGGAGGGTGGGGGCCAGGGGTTGCTGGGAAGCAGAAGGAGAAGGGTCTCACAGCTGTTTCGCCCTCCCCAGAAGCGGCGCAGGCCCACCCTAGGCGTGCAGCTGGACGACAAGCGCAAGGAGATGCTCAAGCGGCACCCCTTGTCCGTCACCGTCGACCTGAAGTGCAAAGGTAAGTGGGTACTGGTGGCAGAGAGCGCACAAGAGTGTGTCACAGTAGGTCAGGGAGCAAGCTGGCAGCAGCTTTGGGATCCTTGGGGATTGCTCAGGGTGCAGAGAGGCTTTCCTGCCCTCAGCCCAGCTGCCCTGGCAGGGTTGAGCGTGGCCTTCCAGGGGAGACTGAACAAGGTGGTTTATTAGCTCTGTCTCCCGGAGCTCCTGTCGCCCACGCGAGTGGGGTGACCTTCCTCTGAAGCTTCCTCCCTTTAGTTGGGAGCTTTTCTCTTTTGTGGTGGGGTCTCGGGCCTGACAGATACAGCCTGGCAAATGCTGTTGGGACGGCATTAGAGGTTGCAGTGCATCGATTGCCAGTTTCTGCCCCATTTGCTGTTGTCCTAGCAGAGGGGCATGTATGCCCCCCTCTGCAAAGTGCTCTGAGCTAGAGCAGACAGCAATGTTGTCCCTTCTCTGTTGGCGCAGATGAGAACGTGCTTCACCTGACCTTCTACTACCTGATGAACCTCAACGTCATGACAGTGAAAGCCAAGGTGACCACTGCCGTTGAGATGACAACCGCCATCAGCGCTGGGTAAGGAGAGCCCCAGGGACACTGAGTCCACAGCTCATTGGGCAGCGACCCCTCCACTGGTGTCCTGCCCTGGTGTCCTGCCTGTTCAGAGTGACCCGTTGGCGGAGCGATATAGTGCCAAGAGCAGCGTGTGGTGGCAACGTCCCTCTGCTGAGCTGTAGCTCCTGCGCCCAGTGGGCCAGGGGCACTCCACGCCCAGTTGCCTGCTCCCAGCAGGTGAGGTTTTAACCTCAGTCCCTCACTTTGACTTACCTGAAGGGCCTTTGTGCAGAGCTGCAGTTTCAAAGCGCTGTCTTGGCTTGTCCTTTGATGGGCAAAGGAGTTGCCGAAGAGCACAGCTCCATCTCTGCCTCTGGGGAGGGCTTTCACCTTGTGCACCCTCTGCCCTGCGGTATCCTTCCCCTTAGCTCCAGGGCCTTGCCAGGACCCCTGCCAGGCTGCTGCAGCCCAGGCAGCGTCCTCCTCCTCTTCCTCTGTCACGACAAGCCAGGGGCAGGGAGGTTGGGAACCTCTTAGGGGAGCGGTGCCAGATCTGTCAGGAGCTGGGGGAGAACCTCTCCTGCTTGTCGCGTTCAATCACCCTCTTGCAGCCGAACCGCTTTCCTCCCTCCCGCAGCCTGTGCCTGGCAGCTCCCTTCACCTGCTTCCTCTGCAAGTCACCTTGTCTTGAGCGCCAGAGATGCGGCTGCTTCTCCCTGGGCTCCCCAGAGACCGCTGGAGCCTGATTTGTGTGAGGAATAGCTGAAATGGCAGCTGTGGGAGCCTGCCCAGGGATCAGCTGCCAGCTCTCCAGTGGCTCTCCCTGGGCCAGGAGGAGGTGGCTGAGGAAGAGGGAGGCGGGAGAGGCTGGTCTGGGCTTACCTGGAAGCAAGGGCTGCCTCCCAGCCTGTCCCGTATGAGGCCTCCCAATCCTCTTAGGGTTCTCTTTACCCCGCAGGCACCCAAAACCCTCTGTGACAGCAGCTAGAGTCTCTCCGCAGGCTTCCCGTGCAGGGTGCTCCCTCCCTCGCAGCTGCCCTTGCCTGTATTGCCCCAAACCAGTGAGGCTGTGGCTTTAGCCAAACCCCAAATCCTGCAGCCCTTTATGCTTGGTCGGGCTTGTGAGTACAGTCAGACATGAAGAGTTTTATTTCATTGAGCGGAATTCCTCCGCTTAAGCTTGTTGGGTGGCAAACGGCCATCAGGCTGTGCCCTGCCTATGCTGGCGATGGTTTCTCCATACACATCAGCAGGTTTTGGAGTTAATGTGCTGGACTGAGCAGCTTCCTGGGAAACCGGGGAGCTGGTGCCCTGTGATTTCTGTCGTCTTCACAGCCAGGGAGGAGACAGATTTCGTTTCGGAGTGGAATTAGGGGAAGGCCATTCTGGTCTTGAAACCCAACTCGTGGAGCTCGTAATCCCCTTTTCTGGGCTCAGAGCCTGTTAGTGGCCACCCCAGAGAGACATGGAGCCCAGGCTGCTGCTGATTAATCTCCTCCCTCTTCCTGGCAGTGACCTGCTCTCCCCAGACTCCCTCCTCAACTGCCTCTATCCAGGAGACCACGGGAGGAAAACACCCAACCCGGCCAACCAGTTCCAGTTCGATAAAGTGGGGTGAGTGGGGGCTGCTTCGCCCAGGCGGTTGGCATGAGTGCCCCGCTCCCGGCACGGTGTGTCCCTCCCTA
>NW_009195827.1:7105-7688 GCF_000690835.1 Fulmarus glacialis | reverse complement strand
CTGTGCTCCGGCCGGTCAGCATCGGGTGGGCTCAGCAGGCACGGCTTAGCAGGTGAACGAAGCACCGGCTCCCTCTGGCTGGCTCGCAGGCCGGGCGGTGGGGGGACAGGGCGTGGGGAATGCTCTGGGGTGGCGTTAACCCTTCCTCGTTGTCCCCACAGCATCCTGACCTTGAGCGACTACATGACAGAGCTGGGACACCCCTACGTGTGGGTGCAGAAGCTGGGCGGCCTGCATTTCCCCAAGGATCAGCCTCAGGCATGTCACACCCCCTCCCCTCCCCTCCCCCTCTCCACCAGAACATCGAGCTGGGGTTTGGGGAGCTTTTGGGGACAGTTGTTGTGTCCTGTTCCGTCCCCCCAGACCCCAGAGCTCCTGCTGGCACCAGCTGCTCCCAAACCATGGTGCACCCTTGGCTGGGACGGGCTCAGTTGGGATGAATCTGTGCAGCAGGGCCACGCCAACATATTTTATCTCCCACGTGTGATAGTCTAAGCCCTGTTACGGGCACCGAGCAGTGACTCGAGCGTGTGCCTGTCCCCGTGGCTGGGTGGGGTGGCTCCTGGACCACAGAGTCCCCAGT
>NW_009195827.1:4923-7039 GCF_000690835.1 Fulmarus glacialis | reverse complement strand
CTGCCAGTTGAAGTGGATTGTGAAGCTGCGGCGGACAAGGCTGCAGTCCCGCCTGGCTCTCCACAAGCAGTTTGCGTCGCTCGGTGAGTGCCTGGCTCCCCGCCCTGTGCCTGGGGACGGTGGGGTGCAGTAGCAGGGTCCTCTTGCAGAGGAGAGCTGACTGATGTCACCTGTAGTGGTGCTACAGATCTGCGGTGCCACCCCCGGCATTCCCAGTCATTCCCTCTGTCCTCGGTGGTAGCTGCGAGGGCTGCCCTGTTTTGAGTGGGAGAGGAAAGATGTGCCCCTTCTCGATGCCCAGCGCCCCTTTGGGACTGGCCATCCCTGCGCTGGGAATCGATTCGGGCCACGGTGGGAGGCGAACCACACACCCACACGTGTCACACGCCTGTCGGGCAGGCCAGGCGTGCGCTGCCAATGCTGCGAGCTCCAGTGGGATCGCAGCCGAGGCCTCCACTGCTCCTCTCTGGGCACCTGATGAAGGTGTCGGAAGGATAACGATGTCCCCAGGTCCCAGTTTTGGAGCATCCCCCCCCGCAGGACAGTGACAGAGCTCTGTCCCCAGCCCTCCCCTGCTCAGGTGGCCTTGTCCTTGCTTTCAGAGCACGGCGTTGTGCCAGTCTCCAGCGAGTGCCAGCATCTCTTCCCTACCAAGATCGTCTCGCGCCTGGTGAAGTGGGCTGCCATTCCCTATGAAGATTACGCGGTAGGCGCCAAGCGCAAGGCCGTATCCCTTCCAGCTCCCGCGCGGCGCCAGCAGCTGCTCACTCCTCCTCTTGTCTCTCCTTGCAGGAGCTGCCCTACTCGAAAGATGTGATAGAGGCTGGCTTGACTGAAGACTCTCACCGCTACTACATGGCCCTGGTAGAAAGGGGAACAGGTAGGCACATTTCCTTCCCCTGGCAGTTGCTAATTCCCACACCGGACATCCCCAGGGCATCTTTTGGGGGTCTTCATGGGACATCCCTCCGGTTGGAGGCCCCATGGGCTGCGGGTGATGTTTCTTCCCTGCCCTGCTCAGCCAAGCTCCAGGCTGCCGTGGTCCTGAACCCCGGTTACTCCACGCTGCCGCCCGTCTTCAGCCTGTGCCTGAACTGGAAAGGAGAGCGAACCAGCAGCAACGACGACAACATTCGGGTAACCCGGGGCGGTGGGAGAGGGGGCCGGAGAACCACTGGTTTTTGGGGGGTGTTCCCAGCGGTTCCGCATCCAGAGGAAGCGAGCTGTTGGGGTGAGCTGGTGGCCAGGCAGCTTGGGGCAGGCCCAAGAGACTCGCTGGATGCAGGCGTGGGTGCTGGGAGGGCAGAGCAGAGACCCAAGCCTGCGCCGTCCTGATCCCTCTGCCTCTGCCAGGCCATGGAGAGCGAGGTCAACGTGAACTACAAGGAGCTGTGGGGACCCAAACCGGGCTACCAGCTCCTCACCAACCAGCTGCAGCGCCTGTGCATGGTGCTGGACGTCTACCTGGAGACGGAGCCCCATGACACCAGCGTGGAGGGACCCAAGGAGTTTCCCCAGGAGAAGATGTGTCTGCGCCTCGTCAGGTGAGAGCCTGGCGTCGTGGGGGACCCTGGGGCAGTGAGGAGCTGGGTAGGGGGTGAGGGTGCTGACAGGGACCCTGGTGGCTCTGCTGTCTCCTGGAGCATGGCCTTGCCTGACCTGGTGCCAGCCTTGAAGCCTCTCTTTTAGCTGCCTGTGGGGATCTGCCCCCCACAGCTAGGCAGGCCTTTTCTGTGGGTGCCGTGGGCTTCCTGACCCCTGTGGGTCAGTCTCTCCCTCTTCTCCTCTTCCAGGGGGCCCATGCGCCTGAAGCCCTTCAAGTTCAACTACCCTCAGGGGTTCTTCAGCCATCGCTGAGCACCCCCTGGGCATCGCTCTGGGCTGGGCCTCGTCCTCTCTCCAGCGTGGAGCATCCCCATCCCACCATTTCAGTTTCTTTTCCGAGATTTTGTGTTTTGTTTGAAGGTTTTGTAGCCCAAGGGATTAAACGCCGAACTGAAGGAAAAGCGTGTGCGTGCTCCGTCTGTGCGGAGGGCTGGGATGGGGGGACCCGTGGGGGCTGCAGCAAGCCCTGTCCCGTGTCTCTGGGCTCTGGCAGGCGTCTTGCTGCTGCTGA
>NW_009195827.1:4586-4893 GCF_000690835.1 Fulmarus glacialis | reverse complement strand
CGCTGCCTGCCTCCTGCCTCGGCACGGCGGAACTGAGACGGCTAAAAACTGAGATGGCTAAAAATAGCCCCTTTCCGGAGCCCGCACTGCAGCCCCAGCCTGTCCTTGCCTGCGCTGGCTGCCAGCCAGCTGACTCGGCACAAACCCCGCAACAAGGAGGGGGGCTTCGCTGCTTCCCTGGGCCTGGGGGGGGAGCGGAGCAGTGTCCTGTGAGAGGCAGGACCTCACGGCACCGTGGCAGGGGTTGGAGCTTGGGGTGGGGATCCCAGCACCCTGGCTTGCCCTGGGATGTGCCCCCTCTCCAGCA
>NW_009195827.1:4046-4255 GCF_000690835.1 Fulmarus glacialis | reverse complement strand
CCTGTGCGGGCAGCCCACCAGGACATGGGGTCCTTTGTGCCTGCCGTGGGGTGGGCTCACCCCCGGCAAGGGCCGGGCTTTCCTCTGGGGCCCCAGAAAGCCTCGTGTCACCCCACCGCAGCCCTGGGTGACAGATCCCAGCCCCCCCAGGCCAGGCTTTCCTGCTTTCCTTCACCATCCCTTCCTTCCCCCCCACCCCTGGACAGAAG
>NW_009195827.1:2683-3145 GCF_000690835.1 Fulmarus glacialis | reverse complement strand
TCTCCTTCTTGGCCTCCTCCGCCTTCTCCTCGGCCTTTGGCTTCTCAGCCTCCTTCGCAGCAACTTTGCCGACCTCCTGCTGAGGTTTTGGTGGAGCCTCCTTCTCGGCCTTTCCTTCTTCTCCAGGTTTGGGGCCTGGCTTGGTGGTCTCCTTCACCTCTGGGGCTGGACGCTCCGGCACAGCAGCCACCTTTTCTTTGGGTTTCTCCTCCACCTTGGCCGGGACATCTTTCTTGGGAGCTTCCTCTTTCCTGCTCTCCTCAGCTCCGGGCTTGGAGGGACCCTTTGCCTCCTTGGGTTGCTCTTCCTTCGCAGGGGCTTTCGGCTCCTTTGGAGGGGAGGGGGTGGGCTCCTTGGCCGGGACTGCTTCCTTCTGCGGAGACTTGGCTTCCTCCTTCGCAGGAGATTTGACTTTCTCAGGGGACTTCACGGCCGGGGTCTTGGCCTCCTCCTTTGAGGGGG
>NW_009195827.1:0-2597 GCF_000690835.1 Fulmarus glacialis | reverse complement strand
GTCTTGGCCTCCTCTTTTGAGGGGGTTGGGGGTTTCTCCGGGGCCTTCACAGCTGGGGTCTTGGCCTCCTCTTTCAAGGGGGTTGAGGGTTTCTCTGGGGACTTGACAGCTGGGGTCTTGGCCTCCTCTTTCAAAGGGGTTGCAGGTTTCTCTGGGGATTTCACCGCTGGGGTCTTGGCCTCCTCCTTTGAGGGGGTCGGGAGCTTTTCTGGGGATTTGACAGCTGGTGTCTTGGCCTGTCTTGGCCTCTTCCTTTGAGGGGGCTGGTGGCTTTTCTGGGGACTTCACAACTGGGGTCTTGGCCTCTTCCTTTGAGGGGGCTGGTGGCTTTTCTGGGGACTTCACAACTGGGGTCTTGGCCTCTTCCTTTGAGGGGGCTGGTGGCTTTTCTGGGGACTTCACAACTGGGGTCTTGGCCTCTTCCTTTGAGGGGGCTGGTGGCTTTTCTGGGGACTTGACAGTTGGGGTTTTGGCTTCTTCCTTTGAGGGGGTTGGTGGCTTTTCTGGGGACTTGACAGCTGGGGTCTTGGCCTCCTCCTTTGAGGGGGACTTGGGTTTCTCTGGGGACTTGGCTTCCTCTTCTTCACCCTCTTCTTCAGCTTTCTCCTCTTCTTCCTCCTCTTCAGCTTTCTCCTCTTCAGCTTCTTTCTCAGCCTCATCCTCCTCTGTGACCTCCTCAGTCACCTGGATTTCCTCTGTCTGCTCCTCCACAATCACTGTCTCCTTCTCAGATTTTTCCACCACCTTAATCTTCTCCTCACTCTTCACCTTGATGTTGGTGGTGATGCTGGGAGCCTTGGGGACCACCTCAGGGAAGGAGATCATCCCAAAGCCAGACTCAATCCGATATTCCTCCCCTTCCAAGAGCTTTCTGCCGGGAAGAGACCAGAGCAGGGCAGTCAGTGATTGCTTCTCACCCAGCTCTCACCTCCTCCCTTGACCAGGAGCTGCCAGCCATGCCCTGCAGCTCCATCTCCCTCCTTGCGCTGCTTTTGAGATGCTGGTAGACCCTCTTGCTCCTACGCGCAGGTTTCCTCACCCTTTCCTCTGCAAGCCTTATGCAGGGCTGGGTCACCCGGTTGGACGTTGCCCACCATGATCTTGGGATGGAAGTGTCTCTTTCTCACCAAGAAGGGCCCAGGTGTTAGTGAGAGCCCTTGAGGAGCGTCGCCAGAGACACCAGCACTAGGGGCTGGCTGAGACCCTCCCACCTTCCCCTGGCCCACCCCATACCTGTAGGCAGCAATTTCAATGTCCAGGGCCATTTTGACATTGAGCAGATCCTGGTACTCCCGGAGCTGAGCTGCCATCTCCCACTTGGTGTTCCTCAGCTCGCTGTCAAGCTGCTGGATGGTTTCCTGGGGCAGACAGAGCAACTGGTGACGTGGGGGGCCAGTCCCCAGGAGCAGGGGGACACAGAGCCCCCCTAAACAGTCCCCTGGTCTCCAGAGGAGGGAGTGGTCACCCAGCACCGGGGTGCCCTCACAGAGGGGTCTGCAGCCACAGAGGGAAGGGGACACATCCAGGGACTGTGTCAGTGTGTCCAGTTCCCTTGGGGGAACCGGCGGAAGCCCTGCACCCCCTCGGCTGAGAGCTGCGCTGCGGCCAGCTGAGCCCCCGGCCCCCTCCCAGAGCTCCCTCCAGCAGGGACAAGATGTGGGAACGTTTCTAGGACTTGGGTGAGTCTGGTGGCCACCAAACCACAGCCTGGGGCTGCTGGGGATGGGGCATCACCCTGGGGACAGTGCAGCTGCAGTGCAGCTCTGGGACACAAGATACGGTGTGAATTCTGGGCATGGTTCATTGATGCTTGTGACCATCATGGGCAGCTCAAGGCCAGGCAGAGATGTGGGACAGCTCCGTCATGGGTGAGGGACACAACAGTCCGGTTGCAACCTCAGGCTCTGGGGACCTGATCACCAGGAGCTGGGGAAGGCTGACTCTAGACACAACCCTGAGTATTTGCCACAGGTCGTCACCATCACTGAAGCCAAAGCACCAGTGCTGCTCCTCCCCAGGGCATGGGCAGCTCAAGGCCAGGCAGAGATGTGGGACAGCTCCGTCATGGGTGAGGGACACAACAGTCCGGTTGCAACCTCAGGCTCTGGGGACCTGATCACCAGGAGCTGGGGAAGGCTGACTCTAGACACAACCCTGAGTATTTGCCACAGGTCGTCACCATCACTGAAGCCAAAGCACCAGTGCTGCTCCTCCCCAGGGGCTGGACGGTCCCTCCCCACCAGACGATGTCTGGGACGCTGCCCACTGCGCCACATTACCTGGTAGGACAGGACATCTGCATGATGGCGCTCCTCTGAGTCCTGTCTCTGCCTCTCCAGCGACTCCTGCGTCCCTTTGAGGGCTTCCAGCTCGGTGGTCTTGGACTGGAGCTGGCGGCGGTACTCGCAGATCTCCTCCTGGGCCAAGCGGATGGCATCCGTGTTCACCTTGGCAACCTCCGAGAGCTTGTCCAGCCTCACTGCAATGGGGGAAAGGAGAAGCTGCAGGGAGGGAGGCTGCAGCCTCCCCTTCTCGGGGTACCCCAAACCCTTTCAGACTGCACGTCCGGTCCTCAGCCCCGGCGGGGGCTCGCTGGG
>NW_009195826.1:119329-155650 GCF_000690835.1 Fulmarus glacialis | reverse complement strand
CTATCCCAGCCAAAACCAGGACAATATGAAAAGATAGCAAAGCAGTAGGCAAATTATAAGTTAAGAAGGCTTCCCGAGATGTGTCATATTCATGTGGAAATACAGAGTATTTCTGCAGTATCCCTGCAGTTCCAAAATACTTTTAAATAACTCGTTTGAGTTATCCCAACACCACCATCTGTGAAAATAGAACAGATTTTATTCTTCTTGGTGTATCTTGTAATGGCTCATCTTTGCCTTTAAAAGTGTCAAAATATTCTGACAGATGAAGAATCCGGTTCCAGGGGCTTCATGAGTTCATAGGAGAAAATTACTCAGTTATTCTTGTCAGAGAAGGTCCATTTCTTTACTTTCAGCTGAATATTTGCTATAGTAGATGGAGAAATATATTCATTTCTTTATTAATTTCAAGGAAGCTGTATTCTGTTTCATATTTTCATGTTCTGGATCTTTTCTAAGTCAAAGAAAAAATACCACCTGCTTTTCTATTTTTATACCACTTTATAAGCATTAATCTAAGCAAACTTCTGTGAATTTGCTTGCTTTCTGCAATTAGCAACTGTATTCAGGACAGTTCAATTGCAATTAAAAGCAAGAACGGTTGTTTTAAAGTGCCCGTTGTTGGGCACAATAGAACCTATCAGCAAGAAAACATGGTTGCGTCTGAAAGCAATCCACCTGGCTGTGTTTCACTTCCCATATGGGATTATTACTTTGTACATGATTGCCATCCCAGTCAATCTGCAAATAATATGAAAATGTCAGTGGAAAAATGCAATGGTTACTAGTGTTATTAAGACCAAATTGCAGATTTATAAAAAGGCAATTAATTGTATATTAGAGTTGAAGAAAAGCAATGTGAATGCTGCAGTACATGTAATGACATTAATAAGAATGTCTTTAAGGCAAGTCATACAATACAAGATCTTCATATGCATAAATTCATGTTTTCTTTATTTGCATCGTCTTTTCTAAGCAGGAAAAAACTATTAGGATCACCTGAAGGAGAAAGAGAAACAGCGTAGTCAGTTAAGAGTCAGTCTATCTATCTCATCATTGGCACTTGCAAAACGTAAAGCAAATCAGCTTTTTTAAATGATGAAAGCAGATTATGGGCATGAGATTTGTAATTCTCGAGAGTGCACTGGGAAGCAACATCAGGTGAGCAGTAGGACAAATTTATAAGCACTTTCAAGGTAGTATGTACCATCATTAACATGATTTAAAAATGCACGTGAAGATCTGATAACATGCGAAAAATATGGTTTTACTATCTCTGTATGTGTAGGTAGTGTTTCCTATTAAAATCAGAGCTACCCTAGAATGGGTCGTGATAGTACTGTGTAGGCCACCCCTTACATGGACATACTTGTGATTTTGTATTTCCCACTCAGAATGCATTTCCTGTTTCCATGTGAATATCAATTATGTTGCATCTAAAAGGCAATGATAGAACGTCACAGTTTGTCATCCATTTCTAGTTACCTTTGTACTATTGCTATTTGAAGACCTTGAAAGGTTGTGCAAAAATTATATAATAATCATTATCAGGAGATAAGTTAGTCTTTTTGCAGACAACTTGAAGAGAGCTGCTTTTGAAGAGAGGAGTGTGCAACATGTTGTAAAGTAATAAAAATATTTTCTAAACAAACTCATTATTGTGAATGCATTAACTGCAGTATAGATTTGGTCTCAATCAGGTTTTTCTACAATTCTCCATATGTCATAAATTGATAACTAGTAACATTTCCCAACATTTCTACAATGTAGAAAATTGCCCAAACTTATAAAGTTAATGCTACACATCAGGTACACCCACTCCCTTGATCCCTTTTCTACACCTTCTAAATGTAGAGAAGTTTGATAGTTTACACCCCTGCACAGTTATTTGTCTTTCTCTCCAAATGCTACAGCACTGGCCCCAAAAAAGAGTGGTAATTTTTAATGGGCAATATGTTGAGTAGGTGTTTCGCTGAAGTACCAGCACATTAAACAGTCAGCACAGTCCCATTTAAGATAATTAGGATTAATTTTCTCTAGCTCTCATGAAAACAAAAAGAAAATTATTTACAGTACCTGTACAGTGCCAACTTAAGTATGATAGACTAAAGTCATTACAGTTAATTTAATTTAAACAAATATTAGCCAAGCTTTGCAAACGTGACAAGTGACTTTCAGTTCACTATTTTTGCAAGTCCAAGTCAAAACACATCTTTCTTTTCGGAAAGAGCTGAGCGCTTTTCAAAATGGATGATGCATGTAGTAAAAACATTCATCACTGTGAAAAACCTTGATCTGAGAAATTTACAGATAGCTTTTGAGAGCCACACAAGCCAAATCCTATCAAAAAATAAGACAGGTTTTAAAAATGAATGCTGGTATTTTCAAATATACCGAAGCTATTTATAACAAATTGGATGATTATTTAAGAATTCTGTGTAAGCAAATGAATTGCTAAGTTCAAAATTTAATGAAGTTCTATTGAAATAAGTAGGAATATTGAAATAAGGCTTGAAGGTTTTGATTCTTGATTAATGGAGATCTATATAGTTTGTATATTGTTTTCCTAATGTAATACCTTTGGAATGAAAAAGCTTTAGATAATTTTTGATAATAAATAAAAATAGTAGTTAGGAAAGAGTTGGAGACTTGAATGCATGTATCAATCTTCTTAAACTTTAAACTTTGGAGGTCCCTTCTTTCCTTGTCCTTTAAAATAGGAATAAACACATTCTGAAAGGCTAAGAAACAGTATTCAGTGATCAGAGGAGCTGATTAAATAGATATCTGTGTACTCTCTCAAACAGTGACAAAAAAAATCCATGATCTTTTCTGAAGCACTGATAAAAAGCTTCCTGACCTCTTGCCCCTAAATTTGAAAGTTGCCCAAATTTTAATTTTAAAGGGCTAACAGCAATAGTTGGTGCCCATGAGCCCAAATTTGCTGCAAATTTCCATGCGCATATAGTAGAAAACATGAATGAGAAATGATGGTATAAATAGACTAGTTAAAAGTGCAAACTAGACTAATTAATTTATAAACTGCCAGCTTAAATTTTGAGATGTCAATTACAAAGATGAGAGAAAACAAATGTTCTCTTTTCCCCATTGCTTGTACTAGAGCAGTATCCAGTCTACAACAACTAAAAATCATTCTTAAATGGAAGTGCTCATCTTTTCATAATCTGCACACAGCATTGCTATATGTTGTCAAATTTACTAGATGCCATGATGCCAATTATTTTTTGTGATTCCCCACCTTTTTTATTATAACAATATAAAATAGTCTCCATGAAGCTTGATTTTATTTATTTTCTTAGCTTTTTTCAGCATTAGTGACACTGGTGACACTCCTATGGCTACGTTCCTGGAGAGTCAGTGTCAGCGGTTCGGTTTTCTTGCAGACTGCATCTCCCCTTCGTCTGCCACCATCCTGTTATTCCTCGCTACAGCAACAGAAACAAATCCCCTGTCTATCATCAACTTCTAGTTTGTCTCCTAACAGTGGTTCTTTTTTGCTGTTCTTGTCTCCTTTCCTGCTGCTTCCTTTATCATTTCTCACTCATTTCTGTTCTCCCCTAACTTAATACCTTTATGGCAGGAGACGTGACGTGGCCCTGTTACTCACAGTTCTACAAGTATTTCTCTATGTTCAGGTGAGATTTGATTTTTCCCAGAAAGGTTGAAATGTATTGTTAGTCTGCTGACTCGGTAGTCACTGGAGAGAGGCAATGGTGACTACGCAGAGAAGTTTTCTCCACCTTAATGTCTCTTATTAGAATCAGTTCTTGGAGGAGGAATCAATTCTTACTGAGAATGAGGCTTTTATTGATGCAGGATGAGATTTTGAGGTGGAAGGAGTGAGGCAGGTATCTGCTGTGAATGATTTATTTATATTCTAGGCTTGATATATATTTGTAAATAAATCAAGCCATTTTTCCCTTAGCTGTCTGTATTTGCCATCTGAGCTTCTGATACATGTACTGCATGTGTGCGTCTAAAACGTGTCATTTCTGCTCAATGGTCACAGCATCTGAGTCAAATGCACAGAATCCGACTGACGATGCAGCTCCTACAGAAGCAGAAGTTTCCAGGATAATGCTGTTAATTGCTGATCTGTGTGTTGCTTAAACCAGAACTGCCTGTTCTGCAGTCCTTCCAAGGAAAGGGGTAGCATCAATGACGTTATTGTAACTACCACCGTAAAACACACTTGGCAATTGTAGGAGGTTATGTTAAAGGATGTATAAATAACCACCATAAGAATTCCTAGCACAAGTACTCTTGTGCTCATTGTTTTTTTCTTGACATACGTACGTATCTATCCTACGCGTTCATTGCTACTGCTAAGATCCACACACTAAAAGGACAGTTTTCAAAGGGTGAGTGGCCTGGTCTTGGCATAGGTAAATTTTGGTAGGAAGGCAGTAGGGCAGGTATACACATTTCAGCTGTCTGGTGCCATCCATCCAGTGCAGTTCTCTAGCAACCCACTGGGGCAAAACATTCCCTATAACACAGGTTTCATACAAAAAAAATCACTCCTAGAGCTGAATTAACATTTTGTCTTTCCTGGAAAGGTTGGGTTTTCAGTCCCTTTTTCAACCCTCACCTGTTATATAGCACTGACTAATGCTAAAGGTGCAGCAACAACTTTGACTTCAGGACATCTATATGTGCCAGTCTTCAGTTATACCATTCTGCTAGAGGTACTGATACTACGATAAAAGAGCCTTTGCAGATTTCCTGTGAAAGGCAAATGTGTGTAAAATCCTCCTCCTAGAAGACCTAACTGGTGCCAGCTCTAACCTTGCAGGAGATCTCAGCCGACAGGCGCAGTACATACCTTTGTGTGCTGTGGGGCCAGTCTTTTTGCTGGTGTGTGCCCAGTATTACCATGGCTGCATGGTGAGAGGTGAGAGTAACTTGGGGCGGGACTTCACTGAGATGAACCTTAGCAAAGTTTTGGGGGGATGGACCCTTCTGTCCTCAGTGAAGAGCCTGCCCAGAACAGAAGCCAAGCACATGAAGCTGAATGCATTCTTCAGCCTTGCATTCTTCCTTTTCCTCTCTTGTATAGTCATTCAGGCTCATCTATGCTGTTTATCTGTGAGCGTGGATCTCAACTTGCGCTTTAGCCCAAATTAACAGGAGAAAGCAAATTTACTCACTGACTTGAAGCAAGCTTCAGAGCATGCTAGGGAGGAAAACCTGTGGTTTGAATGGTTGGGCATTTGACATCTAATGTCCCCAGATCCTTGTGCCCTTGCAGCACCTCCTCCAGAATTTTCCAGTGCTTTAGAGGCAGAAGACTGAAAGAAGCCTTTTTAACACCAGGTATTGGATGTTCTGCATCTGGACAAACCAGCTGTACTCAGCCATCCCTTCTCAGTTCTCTGGGCTTTAGGTAATGTAGAAAACTATTCTCAGCCCCGTCTCAAGGTCCTATTTTTTTTTAATGCTGCACCTGTATAACTGGAATCAATGTCCAGGTCTGTTGTCTAATATTTTTCTTTCCTTTTGGAGAGTGGTATAAATATTAATAGCAGTAACCATGGATATTCTCTTTTATCTGACATGGTACAAAAGAAGAAAGCTTCTCCAGATCAAATTGACTATTGATCTTGATGTGTCTATTTGTGCAACTACTGTCACCATAATTTCAACCCTATAATTAAAAAAACAATTGAAGCAAGGTAACCTTATTCAAATTCAAGAACAGTAAAACATAGATAAAACATAATGGATGAACTTATTGTTCTATCTTACGGAACAAGGGTTAACTAGGAGCCAGAGATGTTACTACAGGGTAAAATCAGTGTTAAAGTAGTGTCAGCCCTTGAATTTGTTGAGGGGAAAAAATCTATGTATTGTGAGAGGAATTACAGTTCTGTTAGGAGCAGGAGCCTAAAATGAACAGACCTGAAGCAGGAAAATGATTTGGAAATGAGCAAAGGCTTGAGCAAGACCTAGCTTTGGTTATTTTCTCTCTACATCCATCATGTACAGTGATTATGCTTTGTTTAATAACAAGGATAAACAGCATTTTAGCACAGTTGTTCTCTCACTTTCATTTTTCTGCAAATAAAATCATTAAACAGGCTTTTTCTTGCTACCAGCCCTTTCCATGGTAAGAAGAAATGATTGCCCCCCATTCTCTTTTCTTTTCATTCCAAAGCGTAATGATCTCCCCTGGATGCTGAATGGATAAAAGACAGAACAGAATGTTTTTAATGTAACTCTGATTGACCTTTATGTTCACCACACTGTCTGGCTTTAATTCTTCTTAGAATTGCATTAACATTTGTTGAATATATATGCAATTATATTTATTGAATATTTTTTATACGAAGAATGCTTTGCTACAGACTCTGGTCTTCAATAGAAATATGATGTTTTTATGCCAGCCATGAGGATTGCAAATCTCTGATTATGGGATTACATTTTCTGCAATCAGGAGTTTTTTGTGACAGAATATTTTTAGTTTTCCCGCATGTTTTGTCTCCCTGCTCTTCATCTGTGACTATGTTCCCTCTCTAAATTTCCTTCTTTACTGGGTTTACTGCACAAAGGACTTATAAATGGGCGAGACATCCATTCATATCTTTTAACAGCATGTATTCAGGCTGTGTCTCTTCTCATTCTTTGTAAGGAGAGATTCATTTTCTGCTATTGTGAAAGTGGAATTAATTCTTAGATTTATGATTTTTAAGCATTTGTTGTTTGAGAGCATAAACACATAAAACAGTTGTGCAAACTGAGCACATCTGGCTGAATCTTTTTTTTTGGTCTCCCTTCAAAGGGCTTCTTGTTCATAAAGCTCAACCTGTGTTATTTAGAGACATAACAAAGAACTGGGCAGGATTTAATTTTCCAGCAACACAAACTGTTGTAATTTTAATAGTCTTATTTCTTATTCTAAGATTGAATGGGGAAAAAAAGACGAGACAGACAATGCTCTGGGAGGAAGGGACTGACAGTATGGAAATGGAGACAGGATGCTAAGATGTCTGAGTTCATCTCGTGTCACGTCATTAAGTCACCTACTGAATAAATACATCAGTTTGGGAACTCCTATGATGGCTGTGATTCATAGTTCCCTGACACCGTCTCATGAAAGGCATGGAAGATGCCCAAAGAGTGCCTGTGATGTTAGTTGTGGGATTTTTATTGCTTTTGTTTGTTTGGGAGGTTGTTTGCTTTTCCTGGTAGGAAAATTAAGGTGAAGTTCATGCTGAAAGGGAAGGTCAGAAATCTGATAAATATTGTCAATAGATAAAAAATTGGTCATTATAAGAGCAGAAAATATAAGAGAGTAAAAAACCATATTCATACTTTCTGGTTCCTAGAGGTCCTTAATCCTACATAAACAAGGTAAAATTATCCCAGGAAGCAGCCCAGCCAGAAAGGCCTTGAAGGTGAGAGAGCGCTTTTTCTTCTCTAAATTGTCTCAGGGAATTATACATTTTTAGAGAGCACCTGCAGCTTTCTCTGCAGCACTCAAAATCTGCTCACATGACATCTTTGGCTTCAAATGATGCAGCTGGCAGTAATTATGGGACTTGTAGCTCAGACCTGGTTTATACTTTAACTACTGATGGTCTGCCTTCCCAGGCAGGGAATTTGCTCAATGGTCATAATCACTTCCAAAATTTTGTTTCTGTTTTGTGAACTCTGAATCCTAACTCCAGCCCAAGTCCACATGGATTCTCAATGTTCTTTGTACACAGAAAATTTGACTTTTATTTTGACTCCGGCCTTGGCTCACCTGTCACTTGAATATTGTATATATCGATGCACTTTTATCCTGACACCTCCACCTTTGACTTTCAACAGAATAGAATAGAATAGACTATTTCAGTTGGAAGGAACCTACAACAATCATCTAGTCCAGCTGCCTGACCAATTCAGGGCTGATCAAGTTAAAACATTGTATTAAGGGCATTGTCCAAATGCCTCCTAAACACTGATAGGCTTGGAACATCGTCCACCTCTCTAGGAAGTCTGGTCCAGTGTTTAACCACGCTCTCGGTAAAGAAATGCTTTCTAATGTCCAGTCTAAACCGCCCCTGGCACAACTTTGAACCATTCCCACGCGTCCTATCAGCACCTCTGTCTCTGCTTCCCCTCCTCAGGAAGCTGTAGAGAGCAATGAGGTCGCCTCTCAGCCTCATTTTCTCCAAACTAGACAAGCCCAAAGTCCTAAGCTCCTCATAGGACATTCCTTCCAACCCTTTCACCAGCTTTGTTGCCCTCCTCTGGACACATTCAAGGACCTTAACGTCCTTCTTAAATTGTGGGGCCCAGTTTCCTTGCTTTGTGTGTGGTTTTCTGGTGTGCTGGTGCTAATGTGGTTCTTCCTTGACCTTTGGTGCCCAAATGTGGTTGCCATGTCTGCTCTCAGTCACCCCTACACAGCAGTTATGACCACTGTGATGGTAGGTTGATGATCCGTGAACTATCAGGTCACCTAATGATCAGCCCAGAGTCCTTGAGAGACATTGGATGTACCTGAGATTTTGATCAGACCTATTAACTTCAAGTCTTCTTGTGTTTGCATTTATAAAAGGAAAATAATTTTAAAAGGTTTTTTTGTTTGTGCTTAGTCTTCACCCTTACCAAAATTCTGCTGGAAATGGAAACAAAACAAAGAGGTGACTTCTGTGCCAGAAATGTGGTGTGGGGACAGTAACAGTGACCGCTCTGCAGCAAATCCCCCACACAAATTACTTTAATGTAGGTCAAAGTGACATTAGATAATAGACAAGGTCCAGACAACATCTAAAAAACCTTTATTTTTCACCAGTTTTGTTTCTTTTTTTTTTTCCAAATATCTATCATCATGTCTCATTCTGTTTGTGCTAAGGACTCCTGATGGGTCAGTACCTGAGTATCTCAAGAACCAACCACTCTGCCTGATTCCTCCCCCCCCGCGGTGTGTTATGGCTTCAATGAGTGTGCTGTAATGTCAAGACAATCTTTGTTGTTCTTGAGGGCAGCTCATCTCAATATGCTTATTGATGGAGTTATTAGAATAAACTTGTCACTGGTAAAACCACTTTTGACTAGTACTTCTGGACTTATTTTTCAGAAGACGACACTTACATATATATTTCAAGTACCATTATTCAAACATGAGTACATTTCATAGAGGGAAGTTTTCAAATTTAGAGTATACTGAGGAAAATGATAAGAGGCAGCAGACTTGGAAGATTCAAAACTGTAATAGTGACCTCTAGTGACTAAAGAACTAAGCAGGTCTTCCAGAACAAGCTTCAATTTGCTGTAAACCTAGTATTTTTGTAAAAGTTTAGAATGGCATTACATTATTTAAGAGAGAGAATTCTTGCTTTTCTGCCTTTTTCAGCTGAAACTCGTGATTTGTAGCTAAAACTGGTATCTACTTAAATGTTCCTTTCTTAATAATCCTTGTACATATTTTAATACCTTTATTCTAGTCTGAAAGTAATTAAACCTTATTTGAAGCACGTCTGAACTTCTTTGCTGTGTGTTCTCTGGCACATAGAACAGAAAATGAGAATACTCCAAATAACTTCACACCTCATCTCAAACTCTTTATAAGGATTTAATTTTACAGAATGTTGTCTCCTGTGATCTTAGTCCTCAGGTAGCTTTTACTGAAAACTTCTCACATAACTTTTTTATTAATCTTGAGATAATGTTTATAAAAACACAAAATATTGTCCTTTTAATGTCATCTTTCTATAAGAGTTAAAACCACACTGCTGGAAATACATTGATTTTGAATGATGCTGCCTTGAGCACAGTGGACACCCAGAGCACCTAATGTTTAGTCATAGTACGATCATGGACACCTTTTGTGCTTAGCACTGCATGTCAGATGTAAACATAATTTGATTCTTACTATACATGTACATAGTGTATAGGGTCATTTACTACCTAATTACCTTCTAATATTCCCAGTGTTCTCCCTTGCACTTAGTGTAACAGCTGCGCTTACTTAATAGGTAGCTGTGTATTTCTTTTTACTGATATGCACTGAAAGCATCTCTTTTTGTTAAATATGCAACTTAAAGCAATGTTACTTAAGGGGTGTGGGACAACAAAAAGTTGGAAAGAGAGGAAAAGAAATGCAAATTCTGTTAAAAGCTCTTCCCCACCAAGAAAAACTGAAGTAAAACATAACCCAAATGAAAGGAGTAATCTTTACATTTGTCATTCTCAGTATATTCAGTAAAATTTGACAGATTACATTGAGTCATCTGTGTACATAGTTTTAGTTCTTTAGAGCCAGGAACACAAGGTCTAATATTGAAAGTTTGTGAGCTAAACAGAAAACAAGCAAATGAAAATAAGGTTTGACTTTTCATTTTTCCTTCTGATACAGAAAGTAGGAAAAGCAGCTGAATATATTACTATAAAACAAAAAAATCTCAGTGTTTCCTTTAGATATTACTGAAATGAAAAGTTTTAGATTTTTTTTCTGTTTTGAGGAAATTAGTCAACTGAATAATACAAGGAGATGGAAATATGACATGTCAGAAGGAAACAATGCCAGAACAACACATGAAAAAAATAGTGAGGATTGTCGGTGAGCAATTTTCATTCGATTTCAAGGAGATGTTACAGACTAAAAAATCTGGCCAAAGATTATGATAACTTTTTTATGTAATTAAAGACATTTGGCTTTCTTATAGACTATTAGGATGCAAATATGCTCTATTCTGATATAACCTCACAGTGACACCTTTTATAAATCATACAAATACATGTACCTAAGGTAACTACAACTCCTATTGTGCAGGGGTTTTAATGTTGTTACATGTCTTATGAGTAGGCTTATTCATTATTAACCAAGTCTTTATTCAGAGGAGATACAGTTTGAAAAATATTTTAAATGAGTCATTTAGAGTTAAAATCACTGAGAATCTGAGTCTCTTTAACCTTTAACATTTACACAACATGGGTCATAATACAAATCCATGATTTGTTGTTCCTTTCATGTTTGGTTTGACAGATCCAGTATTTTCCTAGGTTGCTGAATAGGAGAATTGTCCTTGATGAGTTTCGCAGATCCTTCCTGTGCCTTGATGTTGAAAACTCCAGAGAGATATTGATTCATGATGATTTCAGTGCCTGGTAGGACAGAAATTTTGATTTGTTTACTGTTAGATTCTGTACATTTATGTCATTGCTGAACTGAGGCTAGCTTATTTGATCAGTCATGCATGAGAAGAGATGGTTGCTTGATTTAATATTTTGGTTAGGGATTATTTTGCAGGGGAAGTTACTTTGATTGCATTGTAAAGTGATTTACGTCACGGTCTTTGAGGTTATATAGCAGAATTTACTATCATCAGCAAAGCTTTTTTTTTAAAAAAATTTGAGAATTATAGTGAAAGCAAGACCATATTTTCCAAAGAGTAATTCTTTAATTGAAATTACACTGCTGCTATGGAGAAAAGCTATGGAAATACATATCATTTTGAACTTGCTTGCATGTATTCAAAATTCAAGATAAGAATTTCAAAAGCTTAATTCTCATTTAGTGAACAGACTTTTCAAAAGTGATCAAGATTGCCCAAACTTCATTGCTGTCAAGCACTTGAAAATTAAGACCACTTGTAAGTTCAGTCTTGCAGGCTGTGAAGCCTTGCAGTAAGATGCTGTGTTCTCACCTTCAGCCACACTTCTCAGGTGGCTGAAAGTATGTATTTTAGAAGAACAAGCCTTGTTCAGTATTTTCCCGTTACTTGATTTTGATAGCATCTCTTAGATCTTGTTTGGGGGAATATGGTTTAGTAATATTGGTTTATGTCCATAGTCTTATCTCTGCTATCATAAAACATTGGTGAAGACTTTTTCAAAATTGTATCAACCAAAAAAAATCTGGAAAATTCCAAAGAAATGAAAATATGGAGTAATTAAAGTGTGTATCTTAGAATAAAATAATTGTATCAATGAGAAATCTTCAAATAAAATGTTATGAAAAGTGTTTGGACAAAATAGACATTAGCTGAAATTTAGCTTCCAGGCTTTATTTGGTTTTGTAACTTTTAACTCTAAAACCCATTAAAGACATAATACAAATCACTAAAGTATTTTTAAAAATGGAGTTGCAATCATCTAAATTACAGAAACAAACCTAGTATGAAGCATCTGCCTCTGTGGTGTTTTTTTTTTTTTAAATAGCACTCTTTCAAAGCACTAGCCAGAGTCACTGCTAATAATAGCACTCCCTCTTTTTTTTTCTTTTTTTTTTTTTTCTCTTCACTTTTTACCGGTACTGATTTGTTTGAGATAGCAAAGCTTAGGGGGAAATGCAGGTTGATGCATCAGACTTGGAGAATTGCAATGGTGGATGTTTACCACCCTTCAATACTATTTACCACTTCCATTATGAACTTAGTAATATAATTTTGAGGATACTTTGTAGATGGTGATGCTAAGCTTACCAACTTACAGACTCACAGACACGTGATTGTGCACTGTAAGGGAGAGGCGTCTCCTCTTTGGAGAGTGCTGGAGTTCCTTTATCATATAGCTAGGCAAGAGTGAGTTCTCCATGTTCTGCATGTCCTACATTTGTGGGTAATAGATATAGGCACACCACTTACTGGTAGAACCTATTTAAAGGTCACAACCTCAGTAGGCTGAAGTTGAAAAGTACAACATGTTGTGCTCTATTTTAGTTTTTCATAATTCTTTCTCTAAGGTGATATACAGCTCCTGGTACAAGTACTTAGACTGGACCCTGTAAGCAGGATCTGGACTAATAAGATGATGTTGTGCTATGATTATTTCAAACTCTGCTTTGCCTGTCTCCATTATTTCTTTATTTTTCTGCTGCATGTAAAAGGAAAGCCAGATCTGAAGGTTATATTCGCTCACCCAAATGTCAAGTTCTGTGTGAACATCTCAGCTGACATTTTTCTCTGTGCTGGGTAAAGAATGATCCAAATGTCTGACAGTAGTGCTGTACCAACTGTATCCTACTAGCCATGTTCATACATGAAAGCTCGATTTGGTCATTGTCTCAGAAAGTTGATAAAGACCCAAAATCGGAAAATGTTAACATAATAGCTTGACATTTTACTTTTTTTTGTTCAGCTTGGATCGAAAGTTATTTTATGTGTTTAAACTAAGGGAAATACACTGTGTGTGAAATATTTAATAGACTGATCACTGCCACTTCAGCCTTCTCTTGCACACATATCTTCTAGCACTATACAATCCCCCCTATTACCAGTAGTTAATGCTTCCAAAATGTGAGAGGTGATTCCATTTCTTTAATACTCAGAAGTTTATGGTGTGTATTTGATGTCAGATTTCCAAAATGACATAGGAGTCAGTAGTATCTAATTAGACATCTAATCAATGGGCTATGACTTTTTATATCTAGACATGTAAGCTCAAGGCTGACCAGTTCTCACAATCTGTTTTATCTAAGTTACTCTATGTGAAGTATTTGAGGCATTGCGGAAAGGAAACTTCTTGACTAGGTGCACCATGTTTCAAATATTATCTTAGGCAGACACCAATAAATACCTCCAAATAATGATATCAGTGGTCTGAAACGTGTCAGCTGTCTAGCTCTGCAGCTTCTGCTCCCAAGAGATTAAAAGGATTTGTGCTGAACTGGAATCCTGTTCTGGATCTGAGCCAGATCTACAGGCATGTGCTCCTGAAAAAGACATGTCAGTCTCTCTCACTCCAACTGGACTAAATGGTGGGGAACGCTGAGTGTCTTAGTGACTCACTGGCTCAGGACAGTGTTGTTACTGGCTGGGATTGTAAACAAAAAGCAGTGCAAATGTCAGACACAAACCTCGTTTCACATGTGGTGTTTTTAAATACCATTAGGGTGGGGTTATTTTTTTCTCTCTCTCTCCCTCCCTCTCTTCCCTCCACCACCCCCCTGCTAAGAGTGTATGTGAGACCAGCCCAGCCAAAATGTGGTATTTTGTTTAATAGTTACTTTCACTAAAGTGAAAGCTAGTTGAGGTTTGGAGCCCTGGAGATTATGCTTCATATTCCTTCCATATGAACATGTATGGCAAGATTGTATGCCAATTCTTGATCTAACAAAATTGCAAAATATTTTAAATTCTTTAAATTTGGGGGCTTTTTGCTCCTGTTTTCCCAGTAATTTTTCAGTTCTTCTAGGTTTACTTGACTTTGTGTTGAAGAAGAGAGTTTTACCCAAAGTATTAAAAAAGTAAATAATAGTTCTGGAAAAAATAAGAGACTGGGAAATAGAAATAAAGACCAAGTGGTGCTTAGCTAAATTCTGCTAACAAACTAAGCAAACTAAGCACTGCCTGTGAGAGGTACCACAGCAACACCTCTCACATCCCTTCTCTCTGAGCTTTATTACTCCTTGACAGACTTTGAATGTGTTCACAGCCCTGTGTGGGGATGCTTTCATATTAGAGGTAAAAGCAGAAGGCAATTACTTTCTCTGCCTGTCACTTACTTACAGACCATGATGAAATATCACATCATCCCTGGCATGCTGTGTTCCTCTGATATCTTCCTTTCCCTTCCTGAGTGAGGAGCAAGGAGATGGCATTTGCGTTTCCATTGCTGGTCATCTTACCCAGGTAAATGAAGCAGGTGGCACCAGCTCAAGCTTTTTAAGGCCTTCTCTTTAACTGCTATGGCAACAAGAAAACATTAGAAATATTATCGATTAGATGCAATACCAAGTCTTATTGAAGAAGAAAAAGGATGTTAATATTATTTTGAAAGGAACTTGTCCATGATGCTATTGCACAATAGATGACTGGATGAATTGGAGCTCAGGAACCAATTTATTTCAGAGCTCTGTTTGGGAGAAGATTCAGTGAATGAAGGTCTGCTGTTCAAATAAATAAATAAAAAACAAGTTCTGTGTGAACATCTCAGCTGACATTTTTCTCTGTGCTTGGTAAAGAATGATCCAAATGTCTGACAGTAGTGCTGTACCAACTGTATCCTACTAGCCAAAAATTCCACAGTAGAACTCTTGCATTTCTCCTATTTACCTTGAAAAAGCTTGTAAATAGAAAACACTTGGAACAGATTTTGACGCTGAACTGAAAGTAGGAATGTGGGCAAATAAATTTTAAATGTTGATTTTTTTTTTTAATGGAAAATTTTAAAGAAAACTTTCCTAGCCTTTTTTCTCCATTTGTGGGACTCTCAAGGGAAATTATGTGATCCAAACTGTAAGAAGACATGTATTGCTGGGTTATCAGTCAGAGGATATTCAAATCATGACTTTCACAAAACTGGTAGTTAAGCAACCTTTTTTTGACATGAATATATTTTGCTGTTTAAAACCTGCTTGTACATAATTATATACTCAATTCATATGATTGACAATGGTTATTTGCTTACTTTAAAAACTAAGCAAATAGTTTGACAAGAGAAGAAAGGAATGAAACTAATTCATACTTTGTGTCACTGTTCATGAAAAACAGGCCACAAATATATGAAGTGTTCAGGCAGCTAATATCTATCTGATATTTCAACTGAGACTTTTGCACTATTTTCATGGACTATATTGCTGGATTTAACTGTGCTTCTATTCAGAAATTACCCACATATAATTCCATTTTCTAGTCTTTTATTTCTTCAGTGAATGTTTTAAAGATATGTAACAATACTTTTAGATTTCTGAAAGGCTCATTCTAGAAGTTCCTTTGATTCTCCATCTGTTTGATATTTCTTGTTCTGTGCTGTTTGAGTTTTTATGTTGCATACATTAACTTTAATAAATGTGAGTATTTTCTTGACAGAAACCCATGCGACATTGAGGAATCAATGCAGTAGCCTGATCATAGGTGTCTAGTGCCATGTTGGATGTCCTATGGCATCCAAAACATTGGCAAGGATCTGGCAGGTATGGTGCAGGACTTAAAGGAGACCCATGCCATTTTGGATCACCAGCATGAGGTCATGCAGGATACCTCAGGGCATCTGAAATGGCAATAGGCACCTATATTTAAGGAATTAAATCCAGCCTTGAAATTTTTCTGAAAGGAAAATGGGAATGCAAAGGCATGCTTCATAAATCACCACAATGTACAGCAACTTGCTGCGTTGCATGGTCTCTTAACCCAGATAGCACAATTCCTGGTTTGCTCAAGTAGTTAAACTATTAAAAAAATAAACCTGGAACAAGTCCCATTCTTATCATCAATTCTTTCTTTTCTGCAGATAATTTCAAAGTGTTTATATTAAGAGTAATTCATGCCACCATTTTTCTTCAGTGTTTTTTGTCCAAGCATATTTTGCCCTCTTTCTTGTATTTTGTGTGCAGCCTTCCATTTATAAAACCCTTGTTTTGAGCTTGAACTGCAAGCTTGAGTCACCTATGCTCTGCTCAAAGTACAAAGTCTACAAGAGAGCACAAGTAGTTAATTAGGTCGTACTTTTATGAGAAAAGTTCAAGGGATGCATAGCTAAGAGTTTTGTAGACATAAGCAATGGAGCAGCACGTTTCCTATAGCATGAACAGCCTTTTTTGTACTTATGCTGCTTCAGCACTTTTTGATTAGCTGGCTTAATTTTGCCAACTAAATCTTAACCCTCCAGATTGTTTTCTGTAGCCACAGGCATGATCCAATCCAAATGGTTTTTTTTCTGTCTTTACCTACAAAGTCAGACAACCAGAACACTATTAGAATCTGATGCCACAGTTAGGTTACGGAAATTGCTCTCTAATCCACCTAATGTTTTAATATACTGGATGAAAAAAGAACTAAATGCATTTTCAACAATTTAGCAGTGATATGCCGTGATACATGTCTGGAGAGTGAGTGACTCAAAGTTGAAGAAACACCTCCATGAGAGCTTTGGAGTTTGCCCCCTGCTGAGCTGAGATTCTGCTGAGGTGTGGTGCTTTTTGAAGGCTCCTCTCATTTCACAGGCATTAGGCTGTATATGTCGTGGTAGGCAATATTCCCTATCAGTTCTGAGTGTGCTATAGTATTGCAACGGGGATTACTTTTCTTATTTTGTTTTCAAAAGGATGCAGGTAAGTTCCATCTTATGGGTGCTTTCTCTTGACTTCAGGTTATTATTTATATACAGAAAGGATATTTTATATGAAAGAAGGCTATATAATAGCAATCTAAAACAACATTATGCTATTTTTAGTCTGCTTCATATTACAAGTACTTTGCTCTGGATTTTTTTGCATACAAGCTCTTTCTCAAAATTAGAAAAATTGTTTCCATTCTGGAGACCTGTTCTGACAACTCATTGAACTAAATAAAATTGGGATCTAAATTACATGGACTAAATGTTTTAAATGGAGATATTTTATTTGCTGACATGCAACACCGCCAATATGTTTGCTTTTATAACTGGGACCTGGGATTTCTGTACTATGTTATACGATAGTCAAGCCTGATACTGTAGTTTTCAAAAGGATCTATGGGTATCAAACCAAGTTTCTATTGATTTTGAATTGTCTCTGTGATAAAATAGAGAAGTTGCAAAAGCTTTTCCTTCATGGAAGGATATACTTGTTATCATTTTTCGTTGTAATTATGCTTGAAAAATTGCTATTGTGCTTGTTCTACCTACCTGTTTATAATTAGTATTCCATAATGTGTAGGAAACCAAAATACCTTTGCTAACAGCTGGACAGTATGTACCTAAATTTATGCCACCTGGTCCTGGCTAATACAGTGGGCTGAACTTACCATAAAGTCAATATTCAATAGAAATATGAAGTAGCAGAGAGGACGAGTAGAAGAGAGAAGGAAAAAAATTAAAGAATACATGTAGCAAGAAGATGTAATTTTACAGCTAACTGTTCACCTAAAATACTTCTTCAGTGTGTCTTTATACATTAGCTGGATCATGTTCAGTATCTCAAACAAGAAACTAAACTCCTTTAATATGCTAATAGATTCAAAAGTTAATCAATACTCTATCTTTAGCCCTCTGCCCTTTCCACCCTAGTCACTGAAAATGTGCCAGAACCCCTACCCTTACATCCCCATCTCTGCTTTTATCTGACTAGCTTGTTTCTGTTGCCTGGATACAACTGGAACACGTGAAAGAATGCTACTGAGCTGCTGTCAAGATGGCCATTTTATTACAGTAATTTATAAATGGATTATCTGTGAAAATGGCTCAGCCTTTTATGCAAGCACCCTACAGAGGCAGACATAACTCTAATTGGCTGGTCTCAACAACAGGTCTTGCTTTCCTGTTATTTTACAGCAGTAGGCTGATGCTTTACTGCAAATGACAGCAATCTAACCAGAAAGAATTAGCCAACTTCTAATAGTGTTAACCTCCAAGTGTATTTACGCATTTTTCCTGTCCTTTGTCTTAGATTCCTTTGAGGTATCTGACCACCCTCAACCCAGAACCATATTTTCCTCCAAATTCTCTGTAACAATAGGAGGCGATGAGGACCAACAAATTGCCAAGATGGAAAGAAACTGTTGCAACTGAAAATCATGGACCAGAATTTTTCCTTTTGCCTTGCAAAACGAATACTGTATTGAAGTCAATGTTGAGGAGTCAACATTTATATCACAGGCTGTTGCTTGCTTCATAGCACATATTAGCACAACTTTTAAATTAATCCCTTTTGGAACGCTCAGCATTTATTGCAATGCAAGGAAATTAACCCAAATCTCTGTGTGATGAAAATTATTTAAGTGAGAGTATTTATTTTCTGAAATTTCCCTATAACTATTTTGTGAGAATTGCAACCAATTATTGTCACTTTGGCCAGATTACTTATAAAGAAGTGTGTTTCTGAAGTTTTTTTAGCTGAAAGGAAATGGCAGTTTTTATCGATAGCAAGGAGTATGTCCATTCTCTTTCTTTCTAGCTAGTGTATGGCACTTTCTACCATAGATGAAAATTGTTATTTACCAAAAGTAAGAGGGACTAGTGATCGCAAGTGGCAAAAAGCATGTTTTCCGTTTTTATTTTCACATGCATTCAGGATCTTGGGTTATAACAAAGTTATTTTCTTGGCAGCTTATAAAAGGTGTATATTTTAGGCAAGCCAGTGTTAAGAAGTACATCTGTAAGTAGCAAAATACAATTTTACCTAGTTCTTACATTTAATCTTTGGGAGGATTTACAAAAACTGAACTTTTTACAGAATTTTATTTTCATATAAAGAACAGATAGGCTAACACAGTGTTGGTGTTCTTTGTTTCTCTGTGACAACATAACACAGTTTAATAACACAGATACAAGTAGTAAAAAGTGCATTATATATTATGATTTTCTAAAAGCTACCACTGACTAATGTAAGAAAACTAGAAGTTCTATTGTTATTCTATAAAAAGCAGTGTTTAAAATACTTTAGACAATGGAAGCCTTTCTCACAGAAACTCATTATACCACAGTCTGTTAAAAAAATCATAGAATCATAGAATCATTAAGGTTGGAAAAGACCTCTAAGATCATCAAGTCCAACCGTTAACCCAACACCACCATGCCCACTAAACCATGTCCCTAAACGCCTCATCTACACGTCTTTTAAATACTTCCAGGGATGGTGACTCTACCACTTCCCTGGGCAGCCTGTTCCAAGGCCTGACCACTCTTTCAGTAAAGAAGTTTTTCCTAATGTCCATGTTTTGCATTGCAGTGTTTTCTTCTAATTCTCAAAGCAAAGTAGACCACACAATTCTAGGCTTGGTTTGTATGATTATGCAGAAAGAGTATTTAAGCATTAGGAACTTTAATTATGCAGAAGCTTTACTGAGGGATTTTAAATAAGATTTGTGCACATCATATTATAATGAGCAAAGTAAATATATTTCTTGCAGTTATATGAAATATTACTGTACTGAGGCCAGGGCAATTTAATCAATAGCTACTGCACAGTGACCTATCAATGGCTTTTTTTTTTTTCCTTGGATATGTTGGTACCAGAATTTTTAAAACTCTGCTAACTCCATGTAGGTTTTCAGAGTCTCTCAGAAAGGCTGTGTTGTCTTTGTAGTACTGCCTAAGGAGACCTGACTACAACAGGAATGCTGTGGCAGACAAGTGGCCACATCTGTTTCAGTCTGATTCTCCGTCACTTGCACCCCAAGGTAATGTGCCAGATGTTCTGTTCAGACAGGTGAGACGTGTTTGTTAGCAGTTCAAAAAATATTTTGAAGAAAAGAGCAAAAAGACACCAAAAAATCTCTTGAATCTTACCCCTTCTGGATAAGTCAGAACCTCATATATATCCCATAGGAGTGTTTTCTTTTGCCTTTTCTAGAATTTAGTTGGACTTCTAGCTAAGGCAATGGTTACAATGTTATGGATCACAGCTGTTATGAATGGGGTCACAAATCTGACAAAAATGTACTGCTTATCTTAGTTTTGGGGATCACAGTAAAAATATGATTGAAACTAGAAACAATTTAGAAACCGATGATCCAAGGCATTGGAGGTGAAGAGAATGTCAACTTTAAACACCTCACAGTTCACATAGCATTCCCGCTAAGCCCCTCTCCTTTGAAACTTAAGCATAGGAAGTATCATGCACGTGCTTTAATACTGATTCAACAAGGTACTTATTTAAATGTTTCTGCATGTCCATTTGTGAAATGCATTAGGCATTGTTATACTGAAATATTATGTGTGAAATCCCGTCTCCATGAGTTGGGTGAAAAAACTCATTGATTTTTAGTGAGACTGGTGGTTTAATCATACCTACTAAATGGTGTGAATTTCAATATACAATCTTACTTTTTGCATATGTCCATTTGAAATTTAGGTCTATGTATAAGTCAAGAATGATTGATCCATAGTTGTCTAGTATTATGAACAACTTTAACGAATTAGCAAGCAACACTTTAAAAATTTTAACCTGTATATTCTAAAAATAGAAATATAATATATGACATGTTAAGGAGTTCTTATAAGGTATTATAATCAAACATTTGACTATAGATTGCCATTTAATAAATACTGACATAATTTGCCATAATGACTTCCAGACAGTAGTGTTGTGCCACAAATTCATTAATTTTGCAGATAAGTCCAGAGGAACAAGAAGGCACGCTTGATTTCTTTCTATGCCATGATTATGGCCTAGGAAACTATTTTTGACTAAACTATTCATTAAATTGTTTGAGTTTTGTCATTCACAAAGAATAACCCCAGCACTACAGTTCTTGCTTCTCACAAAAATACACCAAAAAAAAAAAAAAGTGCAGCATTCTCATTTGAGCTATGGGTGATGGACACAGGAAATAAAGACACACTTGCAGCCTTCCTGCTCCATATTCTCTTTCTTATAAAACTGTATTTTACAGACCTTAAAAGTTACAAAAGAAAAATATATGAGGACAGATGATTGGAAGGAAAAACCCTGAATTAAATAAAAAAGTAAGTACCTCAACCACAGCTCTGGCCTAAATTGGAATGAAACACCCTAATTACAAAGAAACACTCTTTTTTGCTAAGTATAGGTCAGTACTGAGTCTTATTACCAATCATAGCTGTTCATAGAAAAATATAAAATGCTGAAATAATAGTAATTTCAGAAGAAGAAATCTGCTTCTAGCCAAGATCTTGACTATGTACATAAACTCTGTCCAAGGGAGGAATCAGTAGTCATTCTCCATTTCTGGTTTCTCCTTCTTTACCAGTTACCAGGAGAACTTGGCAAAGAAACCACAAGTGTAGCATGAAAGTGACCTTGTTTTGTCAAATGATTTGTTTTAATATGGATAAAGATGAGCAGCATTCCTTAACAACCAGCATTTTGACTTTTGTGTACTGCTGTTACCGAGCACAGTAACTGTAGAAAATTATGGGCTCTGTTGGTTGATTTTCATGATGACTGTTTTTATTATCTTCATGGATTATAATTTATGGATTAAGGTAATTATACATAAAGACTTGAATCGCAAGTATCTAATTGTTATACTTGAACAACACTAAATATTATTGTTAAAAGCTGAATACCGTTCCTTGAAAACTATATTATTAAGCTATAAGTATGATCATTTCAGCATTTTCAGATTTTTTTTTTCCTATACTGTGAGAATGATATAACCAGTTATGGGCCCTAAATGTGTACAGGTAAATCCATTTTGGGGCAATATTTCACTGTGGTTTGTAAAAGCCTCAGTGCTGAGGTTTGCTACCTCCACCCTAGGTAGTTACGTTGCTTCTTTATGGTTTGTACCACACACGAAACCATTTCCAGGACCAACCTTTTTTCAGGAAAATCTATGTATTAGATTTTCCATTGTTGTCTGCTGACATTGTGAAAGGTACATGAGCTGATGGGTACACAGTTGTTTTCTCAGCCCTGAAGATTTGAACAGAGTCCAGGCTTGCTCTTGGCATGCAAGGGATTACCTAGTCTTTCTTCTGGGATTGTGGATCCTTGTTCAGCCTTTCCATAGCTCCTCCAGCTCCATATGACGTTAAGCAGTTCAGCTCTTTCTTCTTCTGAAGCACTTCTCTTTCATGAATAATAAAACTAGCTATAGAAGGGAAGAATTAGTATGAGGCAAATTGGAGGCGGGGGGTGGGGAGAGGGAGGGGAGAGATGCTTCCATAAGAAATATGACATGGTTACAAATCCAGTGTATAAATCATAGGCCTGCTTAACAAAAGAAAAAGTGTCCCATAGTGCCATATTTCTAAAGCATTTTAAAGTGAATCATTTCAAAATCTAGTGATTTCACAATAGAACCTTAAGGGAAAAGGTTTCTCTCCATTAGATAATTAAATAGCTCATCATTTACCATTGCAAAATGTACCCAAATTTCATTTCTGGGGTTTTGCTTTTTTAATAAAAGCAATGTTCTATTCTTTCCGTCCAGAGAATAAAACATTTAGTTTAAAGATCATTCGCCCAATGTACACTAAATGATTTACAGTAGTATTGTGCTTTTTCCTTTGTTGCTTTCTTAGGATCTGCTAATTGATGAGTCACTACAGATTAGAACAGCCATGTGCTAAACAAATCAAAGTGGGACACTGCATTTAATAGCATTTGCCAAAGATTCTTCTCTAGGTCCACAAACTGAATATGAACAACTGTGATCTGACCCTGAATGCAGGACTACATAACTGCTTCAACGTTATTACTTTCTCGTACGTTCTCCAGGAGCTACTGCACTATCATTTCTCATTTTTGCACTGATGTGCAAAACTAACTCCTTTAGTTACATGTAAGTGTGAAAGTTAACAAGCTGTCTTAACTAATAGAGATTTATTACATAACTAGCTTTATTTTAAGAAAGCAACCTATTTAATGCAACAGATAAACACATGCTTTAAATTAAGTACTTACAAAACATATATTCAAATGTTTCCCTGAGTCAAGACTACAGATCTCATGAGAATAAATCAAGTTTGACAGTGCTCTTTCTTTAGTCAAAAAGCAATTTGGGGCTTGATGGGTATCGTATATACAATCATGATATTCTTAACATGCTCTCTCTTTCATACAAATAGGAAGTTCTATTCTGATAAAGATGGTACAATTAGAAATATATGTGTATATATATGACAACATACCACTTTTAAATCCAACATATTTTTTTATTATTTCTTGTTGACTGTTTACATGACATTTTTCATGAGTAATAACCTGACATGCTAGACTCTGTTAACGTGTACTCCCAGAGTAATAGTGTGGTGCAGAAAAATCTTGCAGATGCAAGATTTGTTATTCTTGCAACACCTGAATCTATAATATTTCCAGAAATTCCATATAGTGTTCTAGGAATTCATGGATCTGAAACTAATTTAGAAGTAATCCAGCACTTTCTAGCCATTTCTTGATCTAAAACCTTTTTTGGGTTTGATGATTCCCAGATCTGGAACTTTTCTAAGGAATTCCCTTTGCTTTCCAGGAACTTCCCAAGAGCTTTATAGGAATTTTCCCCATGCTTTCTGGGAATTCCTTCCACTTTGTAGAAATTTCCCACAGCTTTGCAGGATTTCCTAGACCTAGAACCTTTCCAGAAATTCCCAGTGGCTTTCTAAGAATTCCTTGTCCTAGAACCATTCTAGGACCCTCCCCCCTGCAGCTTTCTAGGAATATCCCCAGCAGCTTTTTAGGCGTTCCCTATTTTCTAGGAATCTTTCACACAGGTTTCTAAGACTTCCTGCATCTGGATCCATTCTAGGATTTCCCCTTAGCTTTCTAAGAGGTTCTCAGCTCTTTCTAGGATATCTGGTCTTTTATTTTCTTCTAATTTCTCTGGCTGGTACATTTCACTGGTGTTTTCTGGGTGTTGCTGGTTCTGTAACTTTTCCAGGCATTTTCCCTGTGCCTCCTACGAAATTCTGGGTCTGGAACCTTTGTAGGAATTTGCAGCAGGTTGCAGACCTGCCACCCTGGCCACTGTAAGGAAACATATTTCCCTTACCAGCAGTAGTTATCTTAATGTTGATGGAGTTGCTACTGTGAAATGTGAGCAAATCAATGTAATCCAATGTAGTATTTCCATGCAAATATCAGAGCTCAAATCATGTATGCAAATAAGTTAGACTCCATCTTTGTCTATTATGAATAAAATTTGGAGTAGATGTTAGTATAACATGTGTTAACTCTTTACAATCAGAATGCGTGTCTGCTTAGAGACCTAAATATTTCTGTGACCCATTTTGTTAGTTAATAGAATTTCCTTTCTTCTCTGGCCACAGTGGCTCACAATGACATAATTTTCTTCCTTACTTAGATTGTGGGACTCTTGCCTGCTGCCATACTATGCAAGTGCTTCAACTTCAGGCAGGTTCGGACGCATTAGCACTAAGTTGGACTCGTTCTGTCACCTTGAACAATGTCACCTCAGGAAAGAGCAAGAAGGAGTTTTCCCTTCAGTGGCAGGTTTGGTTTTTGGTTCTGGTTTTGTCTTTTGCTTTCATCCATAGTGTGAGTCATAGCTGATTTCCTGCCTCACCTCAGCATTACAGTCTAGCAGCCTTTTTCCTACCATAAGATTGAAGGCCAATGACAATATATTTCACATTTCTGTCTCTCTTTCTGAATGAGGATGTTTCAGTTGTTGTGGCTTGTTTTTTTACTGAAGATCTTACATGTATTAGAAGACGCTTAGAAGTGTTTTGTGGCTTGTGTTGCATGTTCGGAAGAAAAACAGAGGTCTGGACCATCCACTTTCTTGCAACAGATGCATATTACATTATGCCTATGTTAACTCTGCCTGCAATGTTATTGCTTACATATAAAAATGTAGGAACAGTTGCTTTAAAATCACTATGTAAACTTCTGTCCACACTTTGTGTGCGCACATACATTTTGACTGCTGCTACAAACAGAAGCAGAGGTATAATTGCCTTTGCTCAGTTTGGCTGTTCTCCAAAATGACGCAGAAAGTCACTTCTCAAAATTGTCCTTAACTGAACTATAAAAAGATGTCCTGGAGCTGACTTTACAGGAGCCGTATGTATAGTTTGGCATATATTGCTATTTTTCTGTATAGAGAGTATATTGCTGTATGTTTGTGGGAGGTATGCACAGGAGGCCATATGAAGAGCTATATTTCCTTATGTAGGATTACTTTTTTGAAGGGAAAAACCATGTATGATCAGAATTTGTCTTCACAATTTTTGGAAATTATGTAAAAATAATATATACTGTAGACATCAGAGGCATATGATCTCAGCCAGCCTCTGAAAAAGGACATGGGGGAATTACTGATTAGAGAAGCTTGTTTGTCTGTGTAGGGATCAAGGGGGCAAAACATAGTCCATAACACTCACCATTTTTTAATTATAAACTCCAATTAAATGATGCAGAATAATCTTTAGCGTTCCATCTGGCAGCTACGAGGAGAGAGCGAGAATAGCAGTTAACGACATTAATCAAGGCTTGAAGTAGACAGGTTCAAGTACTGCAGGCTTTGTTTAAAAAAATGAGTTGGGGACAGGGTTAATCTTTGAATAACATTCCAAAAACAACTCATGCAGCCCAAAAGAGAGGAGCAACATTAACCCTTTACTCTTACGTTAACCCTTTGACTGCTGGTGTTTTCTAGACTGCAGCCAGATGACCTTATAATAATAAATGTCATTTGTTACTAGTTGCTCCTATCATACATGGGGTTAATCCTGAAGCATGGGAAAGACCTTTTGGAACACCAATGCCAGACACCAGAGGCTGCTTAGGAAAAAAATTATGAATTTGGTCCTCATGTCACAATGGTTTCAAAAAATGAAATATAACCTTGTTTCTTTTAAATTATTTTAGCAACTGATGCTGGAAATCACCAACCCAGTTTTACATGTGATACGCTATATAGGAGACTATACCATATATATCATTTTACTTTATGTTTCTGCTTGAAAGAGTAATAGAGAAATATTTATTTTGGCAATGAGAAAATTCTAAACACACCATATATATGGTATGTTCCTATATAGAGATATACATTCATGTGTATATGTAGTCCATATGCATATTAAGCATAATAATTGGCATAATTAACATTTAATGCAGAGAAAAATCCTTGACATCACTGTACAAGAAGGGGTCTATGCTCTTGTCTTAGTCTGTGGTCAATCTTCACCGGTACAAAAGAAACCCCACTACTCTTCCAACCCAGCATTGTAGAATACTCATGATAATGTGATAATTTCACTAAAAGCTAGGGCTTGGGAGCATAAAACCAAGCTCATTGTAGTATTTTCTGATTCAGAAGGCCTTTTTCTAAAGGTTACAGGTAGACCTAGGAAAGACATTTGATAACAACTTTCTTGAAAACTGTAGCTTCAATGTATCAGAAATTTTCTATGTAGTTGAGTCAGTTCTAGTAAATTGTCTCAGTAAAAAGCTCTGAAAAATCTAAATACAAGATAGCAAAAAAATTCCTATTATTAGCTCCAAGTTTAAAACAGGTAGAAAACTAAATAAAAAAGCCTAAAAAATTCAGATGCCCGAAACAGTTCAGCTAAATGTCCAATATGTTGATTCTTTTTCAATATGTTGATTCTTTTTTTCCAGCTTACCATTGAACTGATGGAAAAAGAACTAGTTATTTGCACAATTAATTATTTTAGATAGTTTTTAACTTCTACTAGAAGTCATGGGAGTTTTTCCAGCAGAATCCTTGATATCAGGAAAAGATTAAGCTACTAATCATGGAAGAAAACAAGCAGACAAAAAATAGAATGCATTACTTTTATATCTGTCTTTACATACCACTGGTGCTTTTGTATGGTCTAGTTCTAACATACATTTTAAACCACAATAACTGGCATTAGTTTGAATCCTCAGAAAGAGACTTAATGGTTTCTGTAAGAATACACATGTTTCTATGAAATGCTGAGAAGAAAATCAAACAAATAAAAAGGTATTTGGATGGATAAACTTTACCACAGAGTTAATAAGATGTGAACAATTCCATTTATATTTTTGAAAGTTTACCCATTTGGAAGCTACAAATTTATATCAGAATTCAAAATGAGAGATTCCCTGGATACAATGGATAGCAGTACCAGGCCCTTTACTGGGGAGGGACTATTTTTTTCTTTTGTGTGGCTCTTGTTCTTCTGCAGATGTTTGAGTAAAATCAGATTACTTTCATCAGAATTGCTTATAGATTTGAAAATTTTTGGCCTAGGCCAAACAGCAAGCTTGAACTAAGATTTTTCAGAGTATTTAAAAATTCTCAGAACCTCAACTTCTAAACAGAAAAGTGCCTGCCCAGTAAACATCTGAATTAAGCATTTAAGAATCAAGGCATCAAAAAATTCTTCTGGGAAACTTACTTTTTATATGTTGCTTCCCAATGTTTACTTAACTGCATTGCAGAGTTTTCAACTGCAGGTACTATCTCTGCTTTATTGGATATAGTTTTTCATCATACATGAGCAAAACACAGTCCAAAAGTTGCAGGCACACTTTTATCAAAATGTCATCTGTCTCATCTCTGAAAGTGATGATCTCACTAAATGAAGCTATGCAGATAACTTAAAATTCATTTCCAGAGATCAATAGTAAAAATACAGTTTCATTATTCTCTTATACTCTATTGAAAAGACAGGATTGAGTAGTAGATATTCAATACCTTTTTCTATAATGGGCAATAATAGATATTTAAAAGTAAAGCCTATCTAAACTATTTAGGGTAGGTTACACACGATATTTTTACGCTGTGTGCTGGCATATTGGTTAAGTCTGGTAACAGGTATCTGCAGAAAATACAGGATTGTGGTAAGCAATAAGCTTGAGATCATTGTCTTATTTTGGCTTCTAAAATAGAGTAATTGGATTCATTTAAGCTCTGTTAATGCAATGGTATAGTTTTAAATACTGCTACATGTTTTTCCAGTTGCTAAATGAAAAAAAGAAAAAAAAAGAAAATCTCATTGAAATTTGACCAACAGAAGCTAGCCATAACTGATTCTTTATTTCTACGTGAAGGGAGTAAAAGGGAAAAAGAGATCATTTGGACTTACTGAAATCAATACGCGTATCTGTTGATACTAAAGATTAGGGTCAATAGAGCATTACCTCAAACATCTGGATTTTTGAGAATGTTATGGACTAAAATAAATAATATTAAGCCCCTGAGGAAATTCACAGGGAATTAAGGGGATGACTTGATGCCAGAAAAATGAGAGAGTTCAGCTGAGGGTGATATGTCTCTCTTTAATTCCCTTCTTTCTTCTGACTTTTGGCAGGCAAAATCTTTCATTATTTAAAAACTGAAATAGGCAGAAACAATACCTCCAGTATTATTGTCTTTAACTAAATGTATATTATATTTCCAAGCTGTGTATAGTTTTTTGAGTCATTCTAGTTTTATGAATTTTGAGTAATTCTTATGACATGATATAAAGTCAAGCTTTCCTTTTTTTATAAAACACAAATGCATTATTAAAAATTATCAGTATGAATTTATGTTTACCCGTAGGCTTTTCTTCATTGTTGATGGTTTGTATTGACCACAGCTAGGCCATGGCAGTAAATCATTGCTGTCTGACATCTGCTCTGCTGCCTCTGCATAGTCATTCTCCATTTCTATCTACCTAATTTCCCAAGTAAACATCACAACTGTTGCACCTCTTCCAGTAATCTCAATACTGAGAAAAAGTATTTGGAACCTTATCCAGGCTCATATTATTTGTTCATGTGAGCTGAAAAAACATTTGTGTATCTCACGTTGAGGTATGCAATGAAGAGCTGAAATTCTGAGGGAACAATACAGATCCAGATCTAAATTTTAAAGAGTTCTGTCTCAGACAGTAATTTTTTTTGTCCGAGAAACATAATGATCATCATTTTCAGCACTTTTGGGAATCTAGCTTTTACTCCAGATGCACAGAGACTCTGAAAGCTTGGTTCATTAGTGTGCTACACCTATTTGTAGTATACCCTTCTGGTGGTAGGCTGAGTCAGTTACAGGTGTAGAGGTTCCTGCTTTAAGGCTTTAATTTCAATTGCCATTGCTGATAAACCACTTCCATCCACTCCTCTCTTTCAAGTAAACCTAAGTGCATGTAACCCTCTCCAAAGATAACACAGCCTGTCAAGCAGGAGTGCAGGTTATCTATGGAAGCACAGAGAGGACTGCAGTGGTGGTGTGATCCTGTAATGGATAAAGCTGGAAGATTTCAGCCCCCCGGATGTCAGCCGTCACCTCACACTAGCACTCAGTGCACTTCCAAAGTAAATAATTGGGAAGAAAAAGGAAAGCTCTTCCGCCATATGTTTTTGGAACTGAATCAAAAGAAAAATATCAACTATAATAGGAAATAAACCAATGCTTTTTTTTTCCTAAGAAAACCAGCACAGTGTCTCAGAAATATGTAAATAGTTGATAAGTAAGAGTTTCTCCACAATTTGTTTTAAACATTTTTGTAGCAACAGCTTCAGTAAAAATTGACAGCAATTCACTAATTGTCTTTACTTTCACTTTCTTTCTTGACTGGAAACACAGGCCAAATTTTTTGAGTTCACTGTTCAGATAGATAGAACAGTTATCCATTAAGTAATATGCTCACCTGCTCAGGATTAGATGCATATGGTAACAGTGTGATTTAACTGAAGGAAATCAGCTGCCCTGTCTTAGCAACAGAATTCTTAGTTTGATGCTTACATGGGGCTTTTCATTAAATTCATTAATCTTCAATAATGTCTCTGCAAATGAGACAGATAATCCTTAATGAAAAGGTTTTTTGTTAGGATCAGTTAGTCTAAAGGTATTGAGCTTCCATTAAAAGAAAGTATCTGGTTTGAATTACTGTTATCTCCCGAGAAGGCTGATTTGATTTCCTTTTTTTGTTTCCCAAGCTAAACTTCACCTTCGTTTGCTCTTTATTCCAAACATACACAAGATATTAGTTTAGCTTCTTCTTCATATACAGGCCTAATCTCTTCAGTTTGCTAGAGTATTCACTTTACAAAGCTGGATTAAAACAAGCACATAAAAAAAGAACCATAAGAAGAATCCTTTTGACACCTATGCAAAAGCATGCATAGGATGTTGTTACGTGTTAAATCTGCACTGAAATGGAAGTATTTTAATACATTTCACATAATTATATTTCTACCGTATAGCTTTTCAGTTTATTCTCCTGAATTAGTAGGCTGATATTCTAAGTATTAGCAACACATTAATATTTTTTACTATATGAAAGATACATGCCCCGAATATTATAAAAAACTATTAATCAACAAGTATGGGTGAGAACATAAAAAAGGTTTCTGCTAACCTAGTTGTGATAGTTCTGTACAGGATCAAGTCAGAAACACAGACAGCAAGTTATTTAGGTAACTAGACTGTTGTTGCTCATATTTTCTCCTTGCAGTATATAAGTGCTAATGTTGCAATTGACTGATGAAATTATGTCCAAGGCAATCAGTTCCTGTCAGTAAAATTTAGCTTAACATTTACCATGGGAAATCCATTAAAACTGCTCTAGATGGTTACAACTGAATGTAAGGGTCACAAAACTATTCTTAAAATTATTGGATATGATCCTGTTTTCACTGTAAGGAATGGAACTACGCTAAGGATTTCAGTAAGATAGAATTTACACATTCCAGAACCAGGCATATCTTTTGATTAGTTGTCACTCAATCTAAACTGGAGTTAAATAAAATTTAGGATGAAAAAATACGTAAAGAAGCATGAAGACATGACTCTGTAAAGTTGCTATAGCTCTGATTGAGTGTAAATATAGTAATTTTTTTTTTTTATGAGTTTTTGGCTGGATAAACAAATATTAATTTAGCACTTGCAAAGGAATTCAAATCCCAGATCTCAGTCACAATTTCACTTTTATTTTATATCCATGGATCCGTTACTGACAGACAGTGGAAAAGTCAGTTCTTTGTTTTAATGTGGTTAGGATGAAGCTTGGGATGGAGTAGGAATACGTACTCAGAACGAATTGGAAATTGTCTGCTAAAGCAAAGTTTTGTGAAAGAAATACCGACTTGTTGATCTTATTTCTTTCAAAATATACAGGATATGACAAAATTCTACCAAACCACTGCAGATTTCCAAAGCAATTCTATTAAGCTACAACTATAAAAACAAAAACAAGCGTGCAAATCTATGCCTACCTGTATATCTAAGGGTCTATTTGCTTCAATGACTCACTCTCATTAAGCTCACTCTCAGCACTCTAACTCTTCCTGACAGTGTCTCATTGTTATGCTCGAGGCACGTCCGTATTGTTTAAGTCACTTCTCTCTAGACTGGATGAAAACTAAGAACTAATGGAAATTAAGATGCAACTTCCTTAACGTTAGCTAGTTTAAAGTATTTTCAATAGTAGTTTAAATTAATTGGTTTGATGTTTTTCCATGAAATGAACTATGACATTTGGAGGTGGGGGGGTAGCACCAGAGCAGCTTTTACAAACTAAAGCCCTCAGCTGAGAGGCAGTACTGATGACGAGAGCTCCGCTTCCATTTCTGTGCAAAGCCAAGCAGGCAATTTTTGACCCATTGCAAAAAGTGGACTAAGCTAACCTTACAACTTTAACTTGAAAGAGATTAGAAGTGCTGACAAAGATACTTGTATATGAGAGGAGATTTTAAAAGCTTTCCTCAGCTTTCCCATCTCCCTGCCAAGATGCAGGGTTGGGTATTCTAGCCATTTCAAGACATAGCTGCAGAGTTTCACTTAACCACCTTGAATGGTAGTTTAAGCTCACAGGCGGGATCTTATCTGGAGACAGACTACAAATTATTACATAGTCAAGTAACAGTTTCATTTGAGAAATTGTAACTAGCAGGTAAGTACTAGACTGTATTTCAGCAAATCGTGATCCACTTTACCACAGTGCTGGTCTATGCATGAATGACTTCTACAATACCATACCAAGCAGTCCAAGCAAGTCCAGCTTGCTAATATACAAAATATTTTGGGTTGAGATTCAAGGTGGATGAAATTATCAATGCTCTCAACACATACAAATAGAAAATATTAGAGGATTAAAAGCATGTTTAATTACTATCCAAAAAATTTGTTCAATTGTGTGTTCATTTTAGGAAACTCATCTTAGTTGTAAGTGAAACAAAGACATACAAAAGATGCTGAGAAACTACTAAACTGCCAATAAGAGAGATTCTTTCCATAGAAAGACAGTCTTTCAGCATTGAATCAAGTAGTTTATTAACTCAGTCCTATCACCTTAATTTCACTGGCAGTGCATGTTTCTATTTATTATTGCATTTCTCATCTCTCTACTAAATTTCAGTGTGACCTTTAATGTTCACTGTGTGACTCTGTTGTAGTCCTCTATACAGAATTAAATGAAATTCTTACCAAGAAGCAGCAGCCTTGTCTGCTTAGGAGACAGAACAGTTCTTGGCAAACAGCTAGTCCATGGCTAAATTCCATCCTCAAAATCCTATTATCTTAAAATTACTCTTTAAATGTAAATGAAGACTTACAAGGCAGAAATACTTTACACTTTTGTGTTTGCCTGAAAGCAAATAATATAGTACAGCCTACTAAAACACGGCATATTCATTACATATAAATGTTTCAAATCTGGAGCAATAAAACCCCTGTCTAAAATTAGAAATAAATGGAGATTTTAAATTCATTTATATAGAATGTTTTGCCAACTTCCGAAAGAAATTTACCAGAAATTCTCATAGATATGGAAAGAAAGAGATTTAAATATTAACTGATTCCAGGTAACTATTTAAAGGACTGTTACAGCTGACAAATCATGTGTTTCTTGGTATATAATTACATAAACACTCCAGTCAAAGACTGAAGACAGTGTAAGAAGTTTCATCCTAAATGTTCAAAGTTGAATAGTTGTGAAAAAATTAAAATCCAAGGTTTTGGCTATAAATGTTGAAGACTCTTGATACAAGGGTAGCAGCTGTCTGAATTTGGCAGTAAATGTACTTCTATTTTCAGCCTGAATACTGTCTAGCATTAGATAATTGTCCAGAGTTCAACCCCAGTTTCTACATAGGATTAAACATAGGAACAGGCATATGTGTAGATTGAGAAAGAATGGATTTCGTCTGCCTGGAAACTAACCTAGCACAGTCACTGTAAACCACTGTGGAGCCTGAATACTCTGCCCTGGGTCACTCCGTCTGCATTGCTCTGGCTCAAACTTGCCTGTCTGAAGAACTCATCCTTCTGAACAAGTTGCATAAGGTAAATCACAGCTTGGATATGTTTTCTAGCATTTTGGTCCATTTGGGGTTTAAATTAACATTCTGACTTTGTGCTGGAACAGAGCCATGACACACTCAGATGTACCTGAGACATACTGTGGATGTATAGAGCATGCTGAGGTTGTGAAGAGGTGAGAAATTCTGTGTACATCTAAAGCACAAATGAATGTGAAGCAACAGGAGTTATTTTTTCCAATAGTAATAAAAGCTCTTGCAGGAAAATGCTAAATATAAACCAGTCAATAAAAATATATGCCTAATTTCTTTATAGAACATCACAGTAATGATCACAGTCATTTCTTTTCCTGTACCATAATTACTTTTTTTAATTAAATGTTCCTACACGATGATTAGGTTTGATCAGAAGCAACTCTTCCTATTTCAACCTTTTGCAATGAGAAGACTACCCATAATTTTTTGCTGTTTCGTAAGACTAGAAGCACATGATGTAAGTTTAATTTTTAGCAGGCTATGGGCAACCTCTCCTCTGTACTTCAAAATGATTCAGTGAAGTGCCCCATAATAGAAAACCTGTTTCTGCTTCTCTGTCAATGTGTATTTAAAGTGTATTTGACAGTGGAGGGAAAATGAGAAATCTATCATTCCTAAAGCTCAAGTTGAGTGCCTGATGCTAAAACTCATGTGGATTAGTATTTCTCTTATCCTTAACCAGACATTTACCAATTTTGGCAATCAAATCGGAAGATGGTTTTGGTTTTTTTTTTTTACTGTAATTTCTTGTTCTTATCCTTTAATGACTGTTATAATGTATTATCTGAACAAGCCAATGAGGAGAAATAGAAAAATGGAGAGTGATCAGAGAAACTAAAATGAGTTCTCTGGAACTAAATGACAGTAATTTACCAGAAGCAATTACTTATATCTGCAAAATAGCTTCACCATGAGTAGTGCTTGTACACAACAGAACATAGTTTGACAGTTCAGACATAGGTTCAAATGGAATAGTGTCCTTTTTAATATTTTTTTTTAACTATGAAAGAAAAGCACTTGTATATGGCTACTATTTTGCCCTACAGTATTCTTGTAGTTGGTGGTCTGAGGAAATCAGACAAGATACAAAATGTGAAGGATACTATTTAGAATTTAAAAATGGTTTTCCATTGTCTGAGAAACCTAGTGAAGTGAGGGTAGACATGCCCACCTCATTAAGAAACACCTGGAGAAAAGGCATAATATTTCAGTTGCCACTTGTAAGTAAAGGCAGATATGCTCCCTATTTCACAATCTTCTGCTCCTTCTCTCTACCCATGAGACCCAGACCATATGCTAGAAAACAATCTCCGTTTCAAGTAAATACCCAAGGAAGGGAAATATCTATCAAAATATCCTGTAACAGCTGCCCACACAAAGGTTACCTTTAAGACGATTACATTATGCCCACGGCTGTAGACATGCAAAAACTTGGTGTCAGAATGCATTGAAATAACTTTGTACCTATGTACCATACACCATGCAGAAAACACTTTACAAACACGTCCCTGAAGGTATATGAGACACTGTCATAAAATCTTATTTGAAAGATGTGTTTGATGCAAAACTTTCTGTCCAACATCTGGACTAGCTGTCAGCTATATCCCTTTATACTTTTAACAGCCTGTGGGCTTGCTTATTTTTTTAAGTAAAGGCATGGCATGAATGGAAGATCTATGCAGCTAGTTCTTCCAGTGCTTTTCCCATTTCATGAGCTGATTTGCTTAATCCTTTCCTTAACAGACAGTGAAATAAAACCCCTCCCTTCCCATTACTAAAGTATCTCAGCTTGTCTCCAGCAAAGTAAATCAAAATAGTCAGTCATCTACTGGACTGCATTCAAAATGTTTTGATTAAAGTTGAAAGATGGAGTTTACTATAACAGTAAATAACATAAAAATAGTTCTGAAAATATTAATTTATTATATCACAATTGGAAAGCAACAAGCAGCGTAGATCATTTTGCAAGAGTGAAAAGAAAATATTCATATGTTTATCTGTAAGGTGCTATGAAATCTTTGAATGCAAGAGGCTTAAAAAGAACATAGTACTCAATAAGTTGGAATACTAAATCTGATAGTTTTGCTTTACCATACATGAAATAAATCAAAAAAAGAAAAAATGTTATCAAATAGTGATGAGTGAACCACATGTTCAACTAGTTCTAAAAATAGAAGTTAATACTGTTGATTCAGAGTATCTCATTTCCTTCAACATTATGATATCATTGAGTTCAGCTATAAAGGAAAGTTTGCATAGTATGATGGTGTACTAAAATAAGAAGTCAATTGGAGCCGGATGCATGGACAAAAAGCAGACATGTCCCAACGTTCATTGTATCTAGCACATTTTTTCCCACTGCTTATATTGTGAAAACAAAAACTTTGAAACTTAGACCCACTTAACAGGTACCTGGGAGGAAATGCTGAATGCACTGGTGAGTTAAAAAAAAATCTTCAGAAAATGGGATTAAATAACACCAGGGAGCTTGTTTCATTCAGTTTTCCTCCTCTGCTTTACCACCTTCTGCTTTGGGCCCCCAGAGTTAATATTACATGAGGGAATAGGGAGGAGTACGGGCCACCCCTGGTACATCGGCAGGCGGGTAGAGAGGAGGCGGTTTCTGGAATCCCCAAATTTTCATTTAATTTGGAGGAGGGTTAATATCTGCTCCCTGTACCAGCAGCTGTGGCAAAAAGGGTGTCCAACCAAGCACCACTTTGAGAAAG